>NC_092377.1:1298697-1566769 GCF_030028105.1 Mobula birostris | reverse complement strand
CACTCTCCACACCACCCCACACCCTCCACACCTCCGCACACCGTCCACACCTTACCCCACACCGTCCACACCTCCCCACACCGTCCACACCACCCCACACCATCCACACATCCCCACACCGTCCACACCACCCCACACCGTCCACACCACCCCACACCCTCCACCCTCCACACCTCCCCACACCTTACCCCACACCCTCCACAGCCTCCACACCTCCCCACACCCTCCACACCTCCCCACACCCTCCACCCTACCCCACACCGTCCACACCTTACCCCACACCCTCCACACCGTCCACACCTACCCACACCCTCCACACCGTCCACACCACCCCCACACCCTCCACACCTCCCCACACCCTCCACCCTCCACACCTCCCCACACCCTCCACACCACCCCACACCCTCCACACCACCCCACACCCTCCACACCTCCCCACACCGTCCACACTACCCCACACCGTCCACACCTCCCCACACCGTCCACACCTTACCCCACACCCTCCACACCTCCCCAAACCCTCCACACCTTACCCCACACCTTACCCACACCCTCCACACCTCCCCACACCTCCCCACACCCTCCACACCACCCCACACCGTCCACACCACCCCACACCGTCCACACCCTCCACACCACCCCACACCCTCCACACCCTCTACACCACCCCACACCCTCCACACCTCCCCACACCGTACACACCTTACCCCACACCGTCCACACCTCCCCACACCTCCACACCTTACCCCACACCCTCTACACCTTACCCACACCGTCCACACCACCCCACACCCTCAACACCTCCCCACACCTTCCACACCCTCCACACCACCCCACACCCTCCACACCCTCCACACCTCCCCACACCCTCCACACCCTCCACACCTCCCCACACCCTCCACACCCTCCACACCTCCCCACACCTTCACACCACACCACACCTTCCACACCCTCCCCACACCCTCCACACCACCCACACCGTCCACACCCTCCACACCACCCCACACCCTCCACACCTCCCCACACCCTCCACACCTCCGCACACCCTCCACACCACCCCACACCGTCCACACCCTCCACACCACCGCACACCCTCCACACCCTCCACACCTCCCCACACCGTCCACACCGCCCCACACCCTCCACACCTCCCCACACCGTCCACACCACCCCGCACCCTCCACACCTCCCACACCCTCCACACCACCCCACACCCTCCACACCACCCCACACCGTCCACACCACCCCACGCCTTCCACACCACCCCACACCGTCCACACCACCCCACACCGCCCCACACCCTCCACACCTCCCCACACCGTCCACACCACCCCGCACCCTCCACACCTCCCCACACCCTCCACACCACCCAATACCCTCCACACCTCCCCACACCGTCCACACCACCCCACACCCTCCACACCACCCCACACCGTCCACACCACCCCACACCTCCCCACACCGTCCACACCACCCCGCACCCTCCACACCTCCCCACACCGTCCACACCACCCACACCCTCCACACCACCCCACACCGTCCACACCACCCCACACCTCCCCACACCATCCACACCACCCCACACCTCCCCACACCGTCCACACTACTACACACCCTGCACACCTCCCCACACCATCCACACCACCCCACACCGTCCACACCACCCCGCACCCTCCACACCTCTCCGCACCGTCCACACCACCCCACATCCTCCACACCTCCCCACACCCTCCACACCACCCCACACCGTCCACACCACCCCACACCTCCCACACCGTCCACACCACCCCACACCCTCCAGACCTCCCCACACCCTCCACACCTTACCCCACACCCTCCACACCACCCCACACCCTCCACACCTCCCCACACCCTCCACACCACCCCACATCCTCCACACCTCCCCACACCCTCCACACCACCCCACACCGTACACATCACCCACACCTCCCCACACCCTCCACACCACCCCACATCCTCCACACCACCCCACACCCTCCACACCACCCCACACCTCCCCACACCCTCCACACCACCCCACATCCTCCACACCTCCCCACACCGTCCACACCTTACCCCACACCGTCCACACCTCCCCACACCGTCCACACCTTACCCCACACCGTCCACACATCCCCACACCGTCCACACATCCCCACACCGTCCACACCACCCCACACCGTCCACACCCTCCACACCACCCCACACCCTCCACACCTCCCCACACCGTCCACACCACCCCACACCCTCCACACCTTACCCACACCTTCCACACCTCCCCACACCGTCCACACCACCCCACACCCTCCACACCTCCCCACACCGTCCGCACCTTACCCCACACCGTCCACACCACCCCACACCCTCCACACCACCCCACACCCTCCACACCACCCCACATCCTCCACACCTCCCCACACCCTCCACACCTTACCCCACACCGTCCACACCCTCCACACCTCCCCACACCCTCCACACCACCCCACACCCTCCACACCACCCCACACCCTCCACACCTCCCCACACCGTACACACCTTACCCCACACCGTCCACACCTCCCCACACCCTCCACACCACCCCACACCCTCCACACTCCCCAACACCCTCTACACCTTACCCCACACCGTCCACACCTTACCCCACACCGTCCACACCCTCCACACCTCCCCACACCCTCCACACCTCCCCACACCATCCACACCACCCCACGCCCTCCACACCTCCCCACACCCTCCACACCTCCCCACACCTTCCACACCATCCCACACCATCCACACCCTCCACACCACCCCACACCATCCACACCACCCCACACCTCCCCACACCGTCCACACCACCCCACACCTTCCACACCACCCCACACCGTCCACACCACCCCACACCTCCCCACACCATCCATACCACCTCACACCACCCCACACCGTCCACACTACTACACACCCTGCACACCTCCCCACACCATCCACACCACCCCACACCGTCCACACCACCCCGCACCCTCCACACCTCCCCGCACCGTCCACACCACCCCACACCGTCCACACCATCCCACAACCTCCACCCTACCCCACACCCTCCACACCTTCCACACCTCCCCACACCCCTCCACACCTCCCCACACCGTCTACACCTTACCCCACACCATCCACACCTCCCCACACCGTCCACACCACCCCACGCCGTCCACACCACCCCACACCCTCCACACCTTACCCCACACCCTCCACACCTTACCCCACACCGTCCACACCACTCCACACCTCCCCACACCCTCCACACCTTCCACACCTCCCCACACCGTCCACACCACCCCACACCCTCCACACCTCCCCACACCGTCCGCACCTTACCCCACACCGTCCACACCACCCCACACCGTCCACACCCTCCACACCACCCCACACCCTCCACACCCTCTACACCACCCCACACCCTCCACACCTCCCCACACCGTACACACCTTACCCCACACCGTCCACACCTCCCACACCCTCCACACCACCCCACACCCTCCACACTCCCCAACACCCTCTACACCTTACCCCACACCCTCCACACCTCCCCACACCGTACACACCTTACCCCACACCGTCCACACCTCCCCACACCCTCCACACCACCCCACACCCTCCACACTCCCCAACACCCTCTACACCTTACCCCACACCCTCCACACCTTACCCCACACCGTCCACACCCTCCACACCTCCCCACACCCTCCACACCACCCCACACCCTCCACACCTCCCCACACCATCCACACCCTCCACACCCTCCACACCACCCCACACCGTCCACACCACCCCACACCCTCCACACCACCCCACACCACCCCACACCCTCCACACCACCCCACACCTCCCCACACCGTCCACACCCTCCACACCACCCCACACCCTCCACACCTCCCCACACCCTCCACACCACCCCACACCGTCCACACCACCCCACACCTCCCCACACCATCCATACACCTCACACCACCCCACACCGTCCACACTACTACACACCCTGCACACCTCCCCACACCGTCCACACCACCCCACACCGTCCACACCACCCCGCACCCTCCACACCTCCCCGCACCGTCCACACCACCCCACACCGTCCACACCATCTCACAACCTCCTCCCTACCCCACACCCTCCACACCACCCTACATCCTCCACTCCTCCCCACATCCTCCACACCACCCCACACCCTCCAGACCACCTCACACCTCCCCACACCGTCCACACCACCCCACACCCTCCACACCTCCGCACACCGTCCACACCTCCCCACACCCTCCACACCACCTCACACCACCCCACACCGTCCACACTACTCCACACCCTGCACACCTCCCCACACCATCCACACCACCCCGCACTGTCCACACCACCCCACACCCTCCACACAATCCCACAACCTCCACCCTACCCCACACCCTCCACACCTACGCACACCGTCCACACCTTACCCCACACCCTCCACACCACCCCACACCGTCCACACCACCCCACACCTCCCCACACCGTCCACACCACCGCACACCCTCCACACCACCTCACACCACCCCACACCGTTCACACTACTCCACACCCTGCACACCTCCCCACACCATCCACACCACCCCACATCGTCCACACCATCCCACAACCTCCACCCTACCCCACACCCTCCACACCTCCGCACACCGTCGACACCTCCCCACACCCTCCACACTTCGCCACACCGTCCACACCACCCCACACCGTCACACCACCCCACACCCTCCACACCTCCGCACACCGTCCACACCACCCCACACCCTCCACACCACCCCACACCTCCCCACACCCTCCACACCTTACCCCACACCACCCCACACCTCCCCACACCCTCCACACCTCCGCACACCGTCCACACCCTCCACACCCTCCACACCACCCCACACCCTCCACACCACCCCAAACCTCCCCACACCCTCCACACCACCTCACACCACCCCACACCGTCCACACTACTACACACCCTGCACACCTCCCCACACCATCCACACCACCCCACACCGTCCACACCACCCCACACCCTCCACACCTCCCCGCACCGTCCACACCACCCCACACCGTCCACACCATCCCACAACCTCCACCCTACCCCACACCCTCCACACCTTCCACACCTCCCCACACCCTCCACACCTCCCCACACCGTCCACACCTTACCCCACACCATCCACACCTCCCCACACCGTCCACACCACCCCACACCGTCCACACCTCCCCACACCGTCCACACCACCCCACACCCTCCACACCTTACCCCACACCGTCCACACCACCCCACACCCTCCACACCTTACCCCACACCGTCCACACCCTCCACACCTTCCACACCTCCCCACACCCTCCACACCACCCCACACCCTCCACACCACCCCACACCCTCCACACCTCCCCACACCCTCCACACCACCCCACACCCTCCACACCTTACCCCACACTGTCCACACCTCCCCCACACCCTCCACACCACCCCACACCCTCCACACCTCCCCACACCGTCCACACCACCCCACACCCTCCACACCTTACCCCACACCGTCCACAGCACCCCACACCTCCCCACACCCTCCACACCTCCCCACACCTTCCACACCTCCCCACACCATCCACACCACCCCACACCCTGCACACCTCCCCACACCGTCCACACCTTACCCCACACCGTCCACACCCTCCACACCACCCCACCCCACCCCACACCCTCCACACCCTCTACACCACCCCACACCCTCCACACCTCCCCACACCGTCCACACCTCCCCACACCGTCCACACCACCCCGCACCCTCCACACCTCCCCGCACCGTCCACACCACCCCACACCCTCCACACCACCCCACACCCTCCACACCACCCACACCCTCCACACCTCCCCACACCCTCCACACCTCCGCACACCCTCCACACCCTCCACACCACCCCACACCCTCCACACCACCCCACACCCTCCACACCTTACCCCACACCCTCCACACCCTCCACACCACCCCACACCCTCCACACCACCCCACACCCTCCACACCTTACCCCACACCCTCCACACCACCCCACACCCTCCACACCACCCCACACCCTCCACACCCTCCACACCACCCCACACCCTCCACACCACCCCACACCACCCCACACCTTCCACACCTCCCCACACCGTCCACACCACCCCACACCCTCCACACCTCCCCACACCGTCTGCACCTTACCCCACACTGTCCATACCACCCCACACCGTCCACACCCTCCACACACGTACACACCTTACCCACACCGTCCACACATCCCCACACCGTCCACACCACCCCACACCCTCCACACCCTCCACACCACCCCACACCCTCCACACCTCCCCACACCCTCCACACCACCCCACACCCTCCACACCTTACCCCCACCCTCCACACCTTACCCCACACCGTCCACACCCTCCACACCTCCCCACACCACCCCACACCCTCCACACCACCCCACACCCTCCACACCTCCCCACGCCCTCCACACCCTCCACACCTCCCCACACCCTCCACACCTCCCCACACCTTCCACACCATCCCACACCCTCCACACCTCCCCACACCGTCCACACCACCCCACACCCTTCACACCTCCCCACACCCTCCACACCTCCCCACACCGTCCACACCTTACCCCACACCATCCACACCACCCCACACCCTCCACACCACCCCACACCCTCCACACCTCCCCACACCCTCCACACCACCCCACACCCTCCACACCTCCCCACACCGTCCACACCCTCCACACCACCCCACACCCTCCACACCTCCCCACACCGTCCACACCATCCCACACCCTCCACACCTCCCCACACCGTCCACACCACCCCACACCCTTCACACCTCCCCACACCCTCCACACCTCCCCACACCGTCCACACCTTACCCCACACCCTCCACACCACCCCACACCCTCCACACCTCCGCACACCGTCCACACCTTACCCCACAACGTCGACACCTCCCCACACCGTCCACACCACCCCAGACCGTCCACACCCTCCACACCACCCCACACCCTCCACACCTTACCCCACACCCTCCACAGCCTCCACACCTCCCCACACCCTCCACACGACCCCACACCCTCCACACCTCCCCACACCCTCCACCCTACCCACACCATCCACACCACCCCACACCCTCCACACCTCCCCACACCTCCACCCTCCACACCTCCCCACACCCTCCACACCACCCCACACCCTCCACACCTCCCCACACCGTCCACACCACCCCACACCTCCACACCTCCCACACCGTCCACACTACCCACACCGTCCACACCTCCCCACACCGTCCACACCTCCCCACACCCTCCACACCCTCCACACCTCCCCACACACTTCACACCACCCCACACCGTCCACACCCTCCACACCACCCCACACCCTCCACACCTCCTCACACCCTCCACACCACCCCACACCCTCCACACCCTCCACACCTCCCCACACCGTCCACACCGCCCCACACCCTCCACAACCTCCCACACCCTCCACACCACCCACACCCCCCCACACCCTCCACACCACCCCACACCCTCCACACCACCCCACACCTTCCACACCACCCCACACCCTCCACACCACCCCCACACCCTCCACACCACCCCACACGTTCCACACCTTACCCAACACCCTCCACACCTCCCCACACCCTCCACACCTCCCCACACGTCCACACCACCCCACACCCTCCACACCCTCCACACCGCCCCACACCATCCACACCACCCCACACCCTCCACACCTCCCCACACCATCCACACCACCCCACACCCTCCACACCCTCCACACCGCCCCACACCATCCACACCACCCCACACTGTCCACACCACCCCACACCTCCCCACACCCTCCACACCTTACCCCACACCCTCCACACCACCCCACATCCTCCACACCTCCCCACACCCTCCACACCACCCCACACCGTCCACACCACCCCACACCTCCCCACACCGTCCACACCACCCCACACCCTCCAGACCTCCCCACACCCTCCACACCTTACCCCACACCCTCCACACCCTCCACACCCTCCACACCACCCCACATCCTCCACACCTCCCCACACCCTCCACACCACCCCACACCGTACACATCACCCACACCTCCCCACACCCTCCACACCTTACCCCACACCCTCCACACCACCCCACATCCTCCACACCTCCCCACACCCTACACACCACCCCACACCCTCCACACCACCCCACACCTCCCCACACCCTCCACACCACCCCACACCTCCCCACACCGTCCACACCTTACCCCACACCGTCCACACCTCCCCACACCGTCCACACCTTACCCCCACACCGTCCACACATCCCCACAACCGTCCACACCCTCCACACCACCCCACACCCTCCACACCTCCCCACACCGTCCACACCTTACCCCACACCGTCCACACATCCCCACACCGTCCACACCACCCCACACCGTCCACACCTCCACACCACCCCACACCCTCCACACCTCCCCACACCGTCCACACCACCCCACACCCTCCACACCTTACCCCACACCCTCCACACCTTACCCCACACCGTCCACACCTCCCCACACCTCCCCACACCCTCCACACCTCCCCACACCTTCCACACCTCCCCACACCGTCCACACCACCCCACACCGTCCGCACCTTACCCCACACCGTCCACACCACCCCACACCGTCCACACCCTCCACACCCTCCACACCACCCCACACCCTCCACACCCTCTACACCACCCCACACCGTACACACCTTACCCCACACCGTCCACACCTCCCCACACCCTCCACACCACCCCACACCCTCCACACTCCCAACACCCTCTACACCTCCCACACCCTCCACACCACCCACACCGTCCACACCCTCCACACCTCCCCACACCCTCCACACCTCCCCACACCCTCCACACCACCCCACACCCTCCACACCTCCCCACGCCCTCCACACCCTCCACACCGTCCACACCTTACCCCACACCCTCCACACCACCCCACATCCTCCACACCTCCCCACACCCTCCACACCTCCCCACACCTTCCACACCATCCCACACCCTCCACACCTCCCCACGCCCTCCACACCTTACCCCACACCGTCCACACCACCCCACACCCTCCACACCCTCCACACCTCCCCACACCTTACCCCACACTCTCCACACCACCCCACACCCTCCACACCTCCGCACACCGTCCACACCTTACCCCACACCGTCCACACCTCCCCACACCGTCCACACCACCCCACACCATCCACACATCCCCACACCGTCCACACCACCCCACACCGTCCACACCACCCCACACCCTCCACCCTCCACACCTCCCCACACCTTACCCCACACCCTCCACAGCCTCCACACCTCCCCACACCCTCCACACCTCCCCACACCCTCCACCCTACCCCACACCGTCCACACCTTACCCCACACCCTCCACACCGTCCACACCTACCCACACCCTCCACACCGTCCACACCACCCCACACCCTCCACACCTCCCCACACCCTCCACCCTCCACACCTCCCCACACCCTCCACACCACCCCACACCCTCCACACCACCCCACACCCTCCACACCTCCCCACACCGTCCACACTACCCCACACCGTCCACACCTCCCCACACCGTCCACACCTTACCCCCACACCCTCCACACCTCCCCAAACCCTCCACACCTTACCCCACACCTTACCCCACACCCTCCACACCTCCCCACACCTCCCCACACCCTCCACACCACCCCACACCGTCCACACCACCCCACACCGTCCACACCCTCCACACCACCCCACACCCTCCACACCCTCTACACCACCCCACACCCTCCACACCTCCCCACACCGTACACACCTTACCCCACACCGTCCACACCTCCCCACACCCTCCACACCTTACCCCACACCCTCTACACCTTACCCACACCGTCCACACCACCCCACACCCTCAACACCTCCCACACCTTCCACACCCTCCACACCACCCCACACCCTCCACACCCTCCACACCTCCCCACACCCTCCACACCCTCCACACCTCCCCACACCCTCCACACCCTCCACACCTCCCCACACCCTTCACACCACACCACACCTTCCACACCCTCCCCACACCCTCCACACCACCCCACACCGTCCACACCCTCCACACCACCCCACACCCTCCACACCTCCCCACACCCTCCACACCTCCGCACACCCTCCACACCACCCCACACCGTCCACACCCTCCACACCACCGCACACCCTCCACACCCTCCACACCTCCCCACACCGTCCACACCGCCCCACACCCTCCACACCTCCCCACACCGTCCACACCACCCCGCACCCTCACACCTCCCCACACCCTCCACACCACCCCACACCCTCCACACCACCCCACACCGTCCACACCACCCCACGCCTTCCACACCACCCCACACCGTCCACACCACCCCACACCGCCCCACACCCTCCACACCTCCCCACACCGTCCACACCACCCCGCACCCTCCACACCTCCCCACACCCTCCACACCACCCAATACCCTCCACACCTCCCCACACCGTCCACACCACCCCACACCCTCCACACCACCCCACACCGTCCACACCACCCCACACCTCCCCACACCGTCCACACCACCCCGCACCCTCCACACCTCCCCACACCGTCCACACCACCCACACCCTCCACACCACCCCACACCGTCCACACCACCCCACACCTCCCCACACCATCCACACCACCCCACACCTCCCCACACCGTCCACACTACTACACACCCTGCACACCTCCCCACACCATCCACACCACCCCA
This sequence comes from Mobula birostris, assembly GCF_030028105.1. Classification (NCBI taxonomy): domain Eukaryota; kingdom Metazoa; phylum Chordata; class Chondrichthyes; order Myliobatiformes; family Myliobatidae; genus Mobula; species Mobula birostris. Next base: position 1,555,916 of record NC_092377.1, on the reverse strand, counting down.
CACCGTCCACACCACCCCGCACCCTCCACACCTCTCCGCACCGTCCACACCACCCCACATCCTCCACACCTCCCCACACCCTCCACACCACCCCACACCGTCCACACCACCCCACACCTCCCCACACCGTCCACACCACCCCACACCCTCCAGACCTCCCCACACCCTCCACACCTTACCCCACACCCTCCACACCACCCCACACCCTCCACACCTCCCCACACCCTCCACACCACCCCACATCCTCCACACCTCCCCACACCCTCCACACCACCCCACACCGTACACATCACCCACACCTCCCCACACCCTCCACACCACCCCACATCCTCCACACCACCCCACACCCTCCACACCACCCCACACCTCCCCACACCCTCCACACCACCCACATCCTCCACACCTCCCCACACCGTCCACACCTTACCCCACACCGTCCACACCTCCCCACACCGTCCACACCTTACCCCACACCGTCCACACATCCCCACACCGTCCACACATCCCCACACCGTCCACACCACCCACACCGTCCACACCCTCCACACCACCCCACACCCTCCACACCTCCCCACACCGTCCACACCACCCCACACCCTCCACACCTACCCCACACCTTCCACACCTCCCCACACCGTCCACACCACCCCACACCCTCCACACCTCCCCACACCGTCCGCACCTTACCCCACACCGTCCACACCACCCCACACCCTCCACACCACCCCACACCCTCCACACCACCCCACATCCTCCACACCTCCCCACACCCTCCACACCTTACCCCACACCGTCCACACCCTCCACACCTCCCCACACCCTCCACACCACCCCACACCCTCCACACCACCCCACACCCTCCACACCTCCCCACACCGTACACACTTACCCCGACACCGTCCACACCTCCCCACACCCTCCACACCACCCCACACCCTCCACACTCCCCAACACCCTCTACACCTTACCCCACACCGTCCACACCTTACCCCACACCGTCCACACCCTCCACACCTCCCCACACCCTCCACACCTCCCCACACCATCCACACCACCCCACGCCCTCCACACCTCCCCACACCCTCCACACCTCCCCACACCTTCCACACCATCCCACACCATCCACACCCTCCACACCACCCCACACCATCCACACCACCCCACACCTCCCCACACCGTCCACACCACCCCACACCTTCCACACCACCCCACACCGTCCACACCACCCCACACCTCCCCACACCATCCATACCACCTCACACCACCCCACACCGTCCACACTACTACACACCCTGCACACCTCCCCACACCATCCACACCACCCCACACCGTCCACACCACCCCGCACCCTCCACACCTCCCCGCACCGTCCACACCACCCCACACCGTCCACACCATCCCACAACCTCCACCCTACCCCACACCCTCCACACCTTCCACACCTCCCCACACCCTCCACACCTCCCCACACCGTCTACACCTTACCCCACACCATCCACACCTCCCCACACCGTCCACACCACCCCACGCCGTCCACACCACCCCACACCCTCCACACCTTACCCCACACCCTCCACACCTTACCCCACACCGTCCACACCACTCCACACCTCCCCACACCCTCCACACCTTCCACACCTCCCCACACCGTCCACACCACCCCACACCCTCCACACCTCCCCACACCGTCCGCACCTTACCCCACACCGTCCACACCACCCCACACCGTCCACACCCTCCACACCACCCACACCCTCCACACCCTCTACACCACCCCACACCCTCCACACCTCCCCACACCGTACACACCTTACCCCACACCGTCCACACCTCCCCACACCCTCCACACCACCCCACACCCTCCACACTCCCCAACACCCTCTACACCTTACCCCACACCCTCCACACCTCCCCACACCGTACACACCTTACCCCACACCGTCCACACCTCCCCACACCCTCCACACCACCCCACACCCTCCACACTCCCCAACACCCTCTACACCTTACCCCACACCCTCCACACCTTACCCCACACCGTCCACACCCTCCACACCTCCCCACACCCTCCACACCACCCCACACCCTCCACACCTCCCCACACCATCCACACCCTCCACACCCTCCACACCACCCCACACCGTCCACACCACCCCACACCCTCCACACCACCCCACACCACCCCACACCCTCCACACCACCCCACACCTCCCCACACCGTCCACACCCTCCACACCACCCCACACCCTCCACACCTCCCCACACCCTCCACACCACCCCACACCGTCCACACCACCCCACACCTCCCCACACCATCCATACCACCTCACACCACCCCACACCGTCCACACTACTACACACCCTGCACACCTCCCCACACCGTCCACACCACCCCACACCGTCCACACCACCCCGCACCCTCCACACCTCCCCGCACCGTCCACACCACCCCACACCGTCCACACCATCTCACAACCTCCTCCCTACCCCACACCCTCCACACCACCCTACATCCTCCACTCCTCCCCACATCCTCCACACCACCCCACACCCTCCAGACCACCTCACACCTCCCCACACCGTCCACACCACCCCACACCCTCCACACCTCCGCACACCGTCCACACCTCCCCACACCCTCCACACCACCTCACACCACCCCACACCGTCCACACTACTCCACACCCTGCACACCTCCCCACACCATCCACACCACCCCGCACTGTCCACACCACCCCACACCCTCCACACAATCCCACAACCTCCACCCTACCCCACACCCTCCACACCTACGCACACCGTCCACACCTTACCCCACACCCTCCACACCACCCCACACCGTCCACACCACCCCACACCTCCCCACACCGTCCACACCACCGCACACCCTCCACACCACCTCACACCACCCCACACCGTTCACACTACTCCACACCCTGCACACCTCCCCACACCATCCACACCACCCCACATCGTCCACACCATCCCACAACCTCCACCCTACCCCACACCCTCCACACCTCCGCACACCGTCGACACCTCCCCACACCCTCCACACTTCGCCACACCGTCCACACCACCCCACACCGTCCACACCACCCCACACCCTCCACACCTCCGCACACCGTCCACACCACCCCACACCCTCCACACCACCCCACACCTCCCCACACCCTCCACACCTTACCCCACACCACCCCACACCTCCCCACACCCTCCACACCTCCGCACACCGTCCACACCCTCCACACCCTCCACACCACCCCACACCCTCCACACCACCCCAAACCTCCCCACACCCTCCACACCACCTCACACCACCCCACACCGTCCACACTACTACACACCCTGCACACCTCCCCACACCATCCACACCACCCCACACCGTCCACACCACCCCACACCCTCCACACCTCCCCGCACCGTCCACACCACCCCACACCGTCCACACCATCCCACAACCTCCACCCTACCCCACACCCTCCACACCTTCCACACCTCCCCACACCCTCCACACCTCCCCACACCGTCCACACCTTACCCCACACCATCCACACCTCCCCACACCGTCCACACCACCCCACACCGTCCACACCTCCCCACACCGTCCACACCACCCCACACCCTCCACACCTTACCCCACACCGTCCACACCACCCCACACCCTCCACACCTTACCCCACACCGTCCACACCCTCCACACCTTCCACACCTCCCCACACCCTCCACACCACCCCACACCCTCCACACCACCCCACACCCTCCACACCTCCCCACACCCTCCACACCACCCCACACCCTCCACACCTTACCCCACACTGTCCACACCTCCCCACACCCTCCACACCACCCCACACCCTCCACACCTCCCCACACCGTCCACACCACCCCACACCCTCCACACCTTACCCCACACCGTCCACAGCACCCCACACCTCCCCACACCCTCCACACCTCCCCACACCTTCCACACCTCCCCACACCATCCACACCACCCCACACCCTGCACACCTCCCCACACCGTCCACACCTTACCCCACACCGTCCACACCCTCCACACCACCCCACCCCACCCCACACCCTCCACACCCTCTACACCACCCCACACCCTCCACACCTCCCCACACCGTCCACACCTCCCCACACCGTCCACACCACCCCGCACCCTCCACACCTCCCCGCACCGTCCACACCACCCCACACCCTCCACACCACCCCACACCCTCCACACCACCCCACACCCTCCACACCTCCCCACACCCTCCACACCTCCGCACACCCTCCACACCCTCCACACCACCCCACACCCTCCACACCACCCCACACCCTCCACACCTTACCCCACACCCTCCACACCCTCCACACCACCCCACACCCTCCACACCACCCCACACCCTCCACACCTTACCCCACACCCTCCACACCACCCCACACCCTCCACACCACCCCACACCCTCCACACCCTCCACACCACCCCACACCCTCCACACCACCCCACACCACCCCACACCCTCCACACCTCCCCACACCCTCCACACCACCCCACACCCTCCACACCTCCCCACACCGTCCACACCACCCCACACCCTCCACACCACCACACACCATCCACACCACCCCACACCTACCCACACCGTCCACACCACCCCACACTCTCCACACCACCCCACAACGTCCACACCACCCCAAACCTCCCCACACCGTCCACACCACCCCACACCCTCCACACCACCTCACACCACCCCACACCGTCCACACTACTACACACCCTGCACACCTCCCCACACCATCCACACCACCCCACACCGTCCACACCACCCCGCACCCTCCACACCTCCCCGCACCGTCCACACCACCCCACACCCTCCACACCTTACCCCACACCGTCCACACCACCCCACACCGTCCACACCACCCCACACCCTCCACACCTCCCCACACCCTCCACACCACCCCACACCCTCCACACCCTCCACACCCTCCACACCCTCCACACCTCCCCACACCCTCCACACCTCCCCACACCGTCCACACCTTACCCCACACCATCCACACCTCCCCACACCGTCCACACCACCCCACACCCTGCACACCTCCCCACACCGTCCACACCTTACCCCACACCGTCCACACCTCCCCACACCCTCCACACCACCCCACACCCTCCACACCACCCCACCCCACCCCACACCCTCCACACCCTCTACACCACCCCACACCCTGCACACCTCCCCACACCGTCCACACCTTACCCCACACCGTCCACACCTCCCCACACCGTCCACACCACCCCACACCGTCCACACCCTCCACACCACCCCACACCCTCCACACCACCCCACACCCTCCACACCCTCCACACCACCCCACACCCTCCACACCACCCCACACCCTCCACACCTTACCCCACACCCTCCACACCACCCCACACCCTCCACACCACCCCACACCCTCTACACCTTACCCCACACCCTCCACACCACCCCACACCCTCCACACCCTCCACACCTCCCCACACCCTCCACACCACCCCACACCCTCGACACCTCCCCACACCGTCCACACCACCCCACACCCTCGACACCTCCCCACACCGTCCACACCACCCCACACCTCCCCACACCTTCCAAACCATCCCACACCCTCCACACCTCCCCAAACCCTCCACACCTCCCCACACCCTCCACACCTCCCCACACCGTCCACACCTTACCCCACACCCTCCACACCACCCCACACCCTCCACACCTTACCCCACACCGTCCACACCTCCCCACACCGTCCACACCACCCCACACCGTCCACACTCTCCACACCCTCCACACCACCCCACATCCTCCACACCTCCCCACACCCTCCACACCACCCCACACCCTCCACACCACCCCACACCTCCCCACACCCTCCACACCACCCCACGCCCTCCACACCTCCCCACACCCTACACACCACCCCACACCGTCCACACCACCCCACACCTCCCCACACCGTCCACACCACCCCACACCCTCCACACCACCCCACACCCTGCACACCCTCCACACCACCCCACACTGTCCACACCACCCCACACCTCCCCACACCCTCCACACCTTACCCCACACCCTCCACACCACCCCACATCCTCCACACCTCCCCACACCCTCCACACCTTACCCCACACCGTCCACACCACCCCACACCCTCCACACCCTCCACACCACCCCACACCGTCCACACCCTCCACACCCTCCACACCTCCCCACACCCTCCACTCCTTACCCCACACCCTCCACACCTTACCCCACACCCCCCACACCCTCCACACCACCCCACATCCTCCACACCTCCCCACACCCTCCACACCACCCCACACCGTCCACACCTTACCCCACACCCTCCACACCACCCCACACCCTCCACACCTTACCCCACACCGTCCACACCTCCCCACACCGTCCACACCACCCCACACCGTCCACACCCTCCACACCACCCCACACCCTCCACACCACCCCACATCCTCCACACCTCCCCACACCCTCCACACCACCCCACACCCTCCACACCACCCCACACCTCCCCACACCCTCCACACCACCCCACGCCCTCCACACCTCCCCACACCCTACACACCACCCCACACCGTCCACACCACCCCACACCTCCCCACACCGTCCACACCACCCCACACCCTCCACACCACCCCACACCCTGCACACCCTCCACACCACCCCACACTGTCCACACCACCCCACACCTCCCCACACCCTCCACACCTTACCCCACACCCTCCACACCACCCCACATCCTCCACACCTCCCCACACCCTCCACACCTTACCCCACACCGTCCACACCACCCCACACCGTCCACACCCTCCACACCACCCCACACCTCCCCACACCCTCCACTCCTTACCCCACACCCTCCACACCTTACCCCACACCCCCCACACCCTCCACACCACCCCACATCCTCCACACCTCCCCACACCCTCCACACCACCCCACACCGTCCACACCACCCCACACCTCCCCACACCGTCCACACCACCCCACACCCTCCACACCACCCCACACCCTCCACACCACCCCACACCGTCCACACCACCCCACACCCTCCACACCTCCCCACACCCTCCACACCACCACACCCTCCACACCTCCCCACACCCTCCACACCTTACCCCACACCCTCCACACCACCCCACACCCTCCACACCTTACCCCACACCCTCCACACCACCCCACACCCTCCACACCACCCCACACCTCCCCACACCCTCCACACCTCCCCACACCGTCCACACCTCCCCACACCGTCCACACCACCCCACACCGTCCACACCCTCCACACCACCCCACACCCTCCACACCACCCCACACCCTCCACACCACCCCACACCTCCACACCTCCCCACACCTTCCACACCATCCCACACCCTCCACACCTCCCCACACCGTCCACACCTTACCCCACACCGTCCACACCTCCCCACACCATCCACACCCTCCACACCACCCCACACCCCCCCACACCCTCCACCCTACCCCACACCCTCCACACCTCCCCACACCTCCCCACACCTCCCCACACCGTCGACAGCACGCCACACCCTCCACACCTCCCAACACCGTCCACACCTTACCCCACACCGTCCACACCTCCCCACACCGTCCACACCTTACCCCACACCGTCCACACCTCCCCACACCGTCCACACCTTACCCCACTCCATCCACACCTTACCCCACACCATCCACAACTCCCCACACCTTACCCCACACCTTACCCCATACCCTCCACACCTTACCCCACACCGTCCACACCTCCCCACACCCTCCACACCACCCCACACCCTCCACACCTCCCCACACCGTCCACACCACCCCACACCCTCCACAACTTACCCCACACCCTCCACACCTTACCCCACACCCTCCACACCTTACCCCACACCGTCCACACCACCCCACACCTCCCCACACCTTCCACACCTCCCCACACCGTCCACACCACCCCACACCCTCCACACCTTTCCCCACACCGTCCACACCTTACCCCACACCCTCCACACCTCCCCACACCGTCCACACCCTCCACACCCTCCACACCACCCCACACCCTCCACACCACCCCACATCCTCCACACCTCCCCACACCCTCCACACCATCCCACACCCTCCACACCACCCCACACCACCCCACACCCTCCACACCTTACCCCACACCGTCCACACCACCCCACACCGTCCACACCACCCCACACCGTCCACACCCTCCACACCACCCCACAACCTCCACACCCCCCCGCACCCTCTACACCTTACCCCACACCCTCCACACCACCCCACACCCTCCACACCCTCCACACCACCCTCCACACCACCCCACACCCTCCACACCTCCCCACACCGTCCACACGTCCCCACACCCTCCACACCTCCCCACACCTTCCACACCATCCCACACCCTCCACACCTCCCCACACCGTCCACACCACCCCACACCCTCCACACCCTCCACACCGTACACACCTTACCCCACACCCTCCACACCGTCCACACCTCCCCACACCGTCCACACCACCCCACACCTTCCACACCACCCCACACCACCCCACACCCTCCACACCTCCCCACACCCTCCACACCACCCCACACCCTCCACACCACCCCACACCACCCCACACCCTCCACACCTCCCCACACCCTCCACACCTCCCCACATCGTCCACACCTCCCCACATCCTCCACACCTCCCCACACCGTCCACACCTTACCCCACACCGTCCACACCTCCCCACACCGTCCACACCCTCCACACCACCCCACACCCCCCCACACCACCCCACACCCTCCACACCCTCCACACCTCCCCACACCGTCGACAGCACCCCACACCCTCCACCCTCCACACCTCCCCACACCCTCCACACCACCCCACACCTTCCACACCTCCCAACACCGTCCACACTACCCCACACCGTCCACACCTCCCCAAACCCTCCACACCTTACCCCACACCTTACCCCACACCCTCCACACCTCCCCACACCGTCCACACCTTACCCCACACCTTACCCCACACCCTCCACACCTCCCCACACCGTCCACACCACCCCACACCACCCCACACCGTCCACACCGTCCACACCTCCCCACACCGTCGACACCACCCCACACCCTCCACACCCACCCCACACCCTCCACCCTCCACACCTCCCCACACCCTCCACACCACCCCACACCTTCCACACCTCCCAACACCGTCCACACTACCCCACACCGTCCACACAACCCCACACCGTCCACACCTCCCCACACCGTCCACACCTTACCCCACACCCTCCACACCTCCCCAAACCCTCCACACCTTACCCCACACCTTACCCCACACCCTCCACACCTCCCCACACCCTCCACACCACCCCACACCGTCCACACCACCCCACACCTCCCCACACCGTCCACACCCTCCACACCACCCCACACCCTCCACACCTCCCCACACCGTCCACACCACCCCACACCTCCCCACACCCTCCACACCTCCCCACACCCTCCACACCACCCCACACCTCCCCACACCTCCACACCTCCCCACACCCTCCACACCCACCCCACACCCTCCACCCTCCACACCTCCCCACACCCTCCACACCACCCCACACCTTCCACACCTCCCAACACCGTCCACACTACCCCACACCGTCCACACAACCCCACACCGTCCACACCTCCCCACACCGTCCACACCTTACCCCACACCCTCCACACCTCCCCAAACCCTCCACACCTTACCCCACACCTTACCCCACACCCTCCACACCTCCCCACACCCTCCACACCACCCCACACCGTCCACACCACCCCACACCTCCCCACACCGTCCACACCCTCCACACCTCCCCACACCCTCCACACCTTACCCCACACCCTCCACACCACCCCACACCCTCAACACCTCCCCACACCGTCCACACCACCCCACACCGTCCACACCCTCCACACCACCCCACACCCTCCACACCTCCCCACACCGTCCACACCACCCCACACCCTCCACACCCCCCCACACCCTCCACACCGTCCCACACCCCCCAACACCCTCCACAACTTACCCCACACCCTTCACGCCTCCCCACACCGTCCACACCACCCCGCACCCTCCACACCTCCCCACACCCTCCACAGCACCCCACACCCTCCACACCATCCCCACACCATCCACACCCTCCACACCACCCCACACCCTCCACACCTCCCTGCACCGTCCACGCCACCCCACACCCTCCACACCACCCCACACCCTCCACACCTCCCTGCACCGTCCACGCCACCCCACACCCTCCACACCACCCCACACTCTCCACACCTCCCCACACCGTCCACACCACCCCACACCCTCCACACCCTCCACACCACCACACACCATCCACACCACCCCACACCTACCCACACCGTCCACACCACCCCACACCCTCCACACCACCCCACACCGTCCACACCACCCCACACCTCCCCACACCGTCCACACCACCCCACACCCTCCACACCACCTCACACCACCCCACACCGTCCACACTACTACACACCCTGCACACCTCCCCACACCATCCACACCACCCCACACCGTCCACACCACCCCGCACCCTCCACACCTCCCCACACCCTCCACACCACCCCACACCCTCCACACCTCCCCACACCGTCCACACCTCCCCACACCGTCCACACCTCCCCACACCCTCCACACTTCCCCACACCCTCCACACCACCGCACACCCTCCACACCCTCCACACCTCCCCACACCCTCCACACCTCCCCACACCCTCCACACGACCCCACACCCTCCACACCTCCCCACATCCTCCACCCTCCACACCTCCCCACACCCTCCACACCTTACCCCACACCCTCCACACCTCCCAAAACCCTCCACACCTTACCCCACACCTTACCCCACACCCTCCACACCTCCCCACACCCTGCACACCACCCCACACCGTCCACACCACCCCACACCGTCCACACCCTCCACACCCTCTACACCCTCCACACCACCCCACACCCTCCACACCCTCCACACCACCCCACACCCTCCACACCTCCCCACATCCTCCACACCACCCCACACCCTCCACACCACCCCACACCCTCCACACCTCCCCACACCCTCCACACCACCCCACACCCTCCACACCTCCCCACACCCTCCACACCACCCCACACCCTCCACACCACCCCACACCCTCCACCCTACCCCACACCCTCCACCCTACCCCACACCCTCCACACCTTACCCCACACCCTCCACCCTACCCCACACCCTCCACCCTACCCCACACCCTCCACACCTTACCCCACACCCTCCACACCACCCCACACCCTCCACACTTCCCCACACCCTCCACACCTCCCCACACCCTCCACACCACCCCACACCCTCCACACCTCCCCACACCCTCCACCCTACCCCACACCCTCCACACCTTACCCCACTCCCTCCACCCTACCCCACACCCTCCACACTTCCCCACACCCTCCACACCCTCCACACCTCCCCACACCCTCCACACCTCCCCACACCCTCCACCCTACCCCACACCCTCCACACCTTACCCCACACCCTCCACACCTCCCCACACCCTCCACACCTCCCCACACCCTCCACACCTCCCCACACCCTCCACACGACCCCACATCCTCCACACCTCCCCACACCCTCCACACCACCCCACACCTCCCCACACCCTCCACACCTCCCCACACCCTCCACACCTCCCCACACCCTCCACACGACCCCACACCCTCCACACCTCCCCACATCCTCCACACCTCCCCACACCCTCCACACCACCCCACACCGTCCACACCACCCCACACCTCCCACACCCTCCACACCTTACCCCACACCCTGCACACCACCCCACGCCCTCCACACCTCCCCACATCCTCCACACCTCCCCACACCCTCGACACCACCCCACACCGTCCACACCACCCCACACCCTCCACACCTCCCCACACCCTCCACACCACCCCACATCCTCCAGACCTCCCCACACCCTCCACACCACCCCACACCCTCGACACCTCCCCACACCCTCCACAGCACCCCACACCCTCCACACCACCCCACTCCCTCCACACCTTACCCCACACCCTCCACACCACCCCACACCCTACACACCCTCCACACCACCCCACACCGTCCACACCACCCCACACCTCCCCACACCCTCCACACCACCCCACACCGTCCACACCCTCCACACCCTACACACCCTCCACACCACCCCACACCGTCCACACCACCCCACACCTCCCCACATCCTCCACACCTCCCCACACCCTCCACACCACCCCACAACTCCCCACACCCTCCACACCTCCCCACATCGTCCACACCTCCCCACATCCTCCACACCTTACCCCACACCCTCCACACCACCCCACACCCTCCACACCCTCCACACCACCCCACACCGTCCACACCACCCCACACCCTCCACACCCTCCACACCTCCCCACACCCTCCACACCACCCCACACCCTCCACACCCTCCACACCACCCCACACCGTCCACACCACCCCACACCCTCCACACCCTCCACACCTCCCCACACCCTCCACACCACCCCACACCCTCCACAACTACCCCACACCCTCCACACCACCCCACATCCTCCACACCTCCCCACACCCTCCACACCTCCCCACACCCTCCACACCTTACCCACACACCCTCCACACCTCCCCACATCGTCCACACCTCCCCACATCCTCCACACCACCCCACACCCTCCACACCACCCCACACCGTCCACACCACCCCACAACTCCCCACACCCTCCACACCTTACCCCACACCCTCCACACCTCCCCACATCCTCCACACCTCCCCACATCCTCCACACCTTACCCCACACCCTCCACACCACCCCACACCGTCCACACCACCCCACAACTCCCCACACCCTCCACACCTTACCCCACACCCTCCACACCTCCCCACACCCTCCACACCACCCCACACCCTCCACACCCTCCACACCACCCCACACCCTCCACACCTTACCCCACACCCTCCACAACTTACCCCACACCCTCCACACCTTACCCCACACCCTCCACACCACCCCACATCCTCCACACCTCCCCACACCCTCCACACCACCCCACACCTCCCCACACCCTCCACACCTTACCCCACACCCTCCACACCTCCCCACATCGTCCACACCTCCCCACATCCTCCACACCTCCCCACACCCTCCACACCACCCCACACCGTCCACACCACCCCACACCCTCCACACCACCCCACACCCTCCACACCTCCCCACACCCTGCACACCACCCCACATCCTCCACACCTCCCCACACCCTCCACACCACCCCACACCCTCCACACCACCCCACACCCTCCACACCTTACTCCACACCCTCCACACACCCTCCACACTTCCCCACACCCTCCACACCCTCCACACCTCCCCACACCCTCCACACCTCCCCACACCCTCCACCCTACCCCACACCCTCCACACCTTACCCCACACCCTCCACACCTCCCCACACCCTCCACACGACCCCACATCCTCCACACCTCCCCACATCCTCCACACCTCCCCACACCCTCCACACCACCCCACACCTCCCCACACCCTCCACACCTTACCCCACACCCTGCACACCACCCCACGCCCTCCACACCTCCCCACATCTTCCACACCTCCCCACACCCTCGACACCACCCCACACCGTCCACACCACCCCACACCCTCCACACCTCCCCACACCCTCCACACCACCCCACATCCTCCAGACCTCCCCACACCCTCCACACCACCCCACACCGTCCACACCACCCCACACCCTCCACACCTTACCCCACACCCTCCACACCACCCCACACCCTCCACACTTCCCCACACCCTCCACACCCTCCACACCTCCCCACACCCTCCACACCACCCCACACCCTCCACACCTCCCCACACCCTCCACCCTACCCACACCCTCCACACCTCCCCACACCCTCCACACGACCCCACATCCTCCACACCTCCCCACACCCTCCACACCACCCCACACCCTCCACACCCTCCACACCACCCCACACCTCCCCACACCCTCCACACCTCCCCACACCCTCGACACCACCCCACACCGTCCACACCACCCCACACCCTCCACACCTCCCCACACCCTCCCCACCACCCCACTCCCTCCACACCATCCCACACCCTCCACACCACCCCACACCGTCCACACCACCCCACACCACCCCACACCCTCCACACCACCCCACACCGTCCACACCACCCCACACCACCCCACACCCTCCACACCCTCCACACCACCCCACACCCTCCACACCACCCCACACCGTCCACACCACCCCACGCCTCCCCACACCCTCCACACCTCCCCACACCCTCCACACCACCCCACACCCTCCACACCACCCCACACCCTCCACACCTCCCCACACCGTCCGCACCTCCCCACACCCTCCACACCTCCCCACACCGTCCGCACCTTACCCCACACCGTCCACACCACCCCACACCGTCCACACCTCCCCACACCCTCCACACCACCCCACACCCTCCACACCTTACCCCACACCCTCCACACGACCCCACATCCTCCACACCTCCCCACACCCTCCACACCACCCCACACCCTCCACACCACCCCACACCCTCCACACCCTCCACACCTTACCCCACACCCTCCACACGACCCCACATCCTCCACACCTCCCCACACCCTCCACACCTCCCCACACCCTCCACACCTCCCCACACCCTCGACACCACCCCACACCGTCCACACCACCCCACACCCTCCACACCTCCCCACACCCTCCACACCACCCCACATCCTCCAGACCTCCCCACACCCTCCCCACCACCCCACACCCTCCACACCCTCCACACCACCCCACACCCTCCACACCCTCCACACCACCCCACACCCTCCACACCTTACCCCACACCCTCCACACCACCCCACACCCTCCACACCCTCCACACCACCCCACACCCTCCACACCACCCCACATCCTCCACACCTCCCACACCCTCCACACCACCCCACACCTCCCCACACCCTCCACACCTCCCCACATCCTCCACACCCTCCCCACACCCTCCACACCACCCCACACCCTCCACACCCTCCACACCACCCCACACCTTACCCCACACCCTCCACACCTCCCCACATCCTCCACACCTCCCCACACCCTCCACACCACCCCACACCCTCCACACCGTACACACCACCCACACCTCCCCACACCCTCCACACCTTACCCCACACCCTCCACACCACCCCACACCCTCCACACCACCCCACACCCTCCATACCCTCCACACCACCCCACACCTCCCCACACCCTCCACACCACCCCACAACCTCCACACCTCCCCACACCCTCCACACCACCCCCACACCGTCCACACCACCCCACACCGTCCACACCTCCCCACACCGTCCACACCACCCCGCACCCTCCACACCTCCCCACACCCACCACAGCACCCCACACCATCCACACCCTCCACACCACCCCACACCCTCCACACCACCCCACACCCTCCACACCCTCCACACCCTCCACACCACCCCACACCCTCCACACCACCCCACACCCTCCACACCTCCCCGCCCCGTCCACACCACCCCACACCCTCCACACCTTACCCCACACTCTCCACACCACCCCACACCCTCCACACCACCCCACACCTCCCCACACCGTCCACACCACCCCACACCCTCCACACCACCCCACACCGTCCACACCTCCCCACACCGTCCACACCACCCCGCACCCTCCACACCTCCCCACACCCACCACAGCACCCCACACCATCCACACCCTCCACACCACCCCACACCCTCCACACCACCCCACACCCTCCACACCACCCCACACCCTCCACACCCTCCACACCCTCCACACCACCCCACACCCTCCACACCACCCCACACCCTCCACACCTCCCCGCCCCGTCCACACCACCCCACACCCTCCACACCTTACCCCACACTCTCCACACCACCCCACACCCTCCACACCACCCCACACCTCCCCACACCGTCCACACCACCCCACACCCTCCACACCCTCCACACCACCACACACCATCCACACCACCCCACACCTACCCACACCGTCCACACCACCCCACACCCTCCACACCACCCCACACCTCCCCACACCCTCCACACCACCCCAAACCTCCCCACACCGTCCACACCACCCCACACCCTCCACACCACCTCACACCACCCCACACCGTCCACACCACCTCACACCACCCCACAACGTCCACACCACCCCACATCCTCCACACCTCCCCACACCCTCCACACCACCCCAAACCTCCCCACCCGTCCACACCACCCCACACCCTCCACACCACCTCACACCACCCCACACCGTCCACACTACTACACACCCTGCACACCTCCCCACACCATCCACACCACCCCACACCGTCCACACCACCCCGCACCCTCCACACCTCCCCGCACCGTCCACACCACCCCACACCCTCCACACCTTACCCCACACCGTCCACACCACCCCACACCGTCCACACCATCCCACAACCTCCACCCTACCCCACACCCTCCACACCTTCCACACCTCCCCACACCCTCCACACCTCCCCACACCGTCCACACCTTACCCCACACCATCCACACCTCCCCACACCGTCCACACCACCCCACACCGTCCACACCTCCCCACACCGTCCACACCACCCCACACCGTCCACACCCTCCACACCCTCCACACCACCCCACACCGTCCACACCCTCCACACCTTACCCCACACCCTCCACACCCTCCACACCCTCCACACCACCCCACACCCTCCACACCACCCCACACCGTCCACACCCTCCACACCACCCCACACCCTCCACACCTCCCCACACCCTCCACACCACCCCACACCCTCCACCCTACCCCACACCCTCCACACCTCCCCACACCGTCCACACCCTCCACACCTCCCCACACCCTCCACACCACCCCACACCCTCCACACCACCCCACACCCTCCACACCTCCCCACACCCTCCACACCACCCCACACCCTCCACACCACCCCACACCCTCCACACCTCCCCACACCCTCCACCCTACCCCACACCCTCCACACCTCCCCACACCCTCCACACCACCCCACACCGTCCACACCCTCCACACCTTACCCCACACCCTCCACACCCTCCACACCCTCCACACCACCCCACACCCTCCACACCACCCCACACCGTCCACACCCTCCACACCTCCCCACACCCTCCACACCACCCCACACCCTCCACACCACCCCACACCCTCCACACCTCCCCACACCCTCCACACCACCCCACACCCTCCACACCACCCCACACCCTCCACACCTCCCCACACCGTCCACACCACCCCACACCCTCCACACCCTCCACACCTCCCCACACCCTCCACACCGTCCACACCTCCCCACACCGTCCACAGCACCCCACACCTCCCCACACCCTCCACACCTCCCCACACCTTCCACACCTCCCCACACCTTCCACACCTCCCCACACCATCCACACCTCCCCACACCATCCACACCACCCCACACCCTGCACACCTCCCCACACCGTCCACACCTTACCCCACACCGTCCACACCACACCACACCGTCCACACCCTCCACACCACCCCACCCCACCCCACACCCTCCACACCCTCTACACCACCCCACACCCTCCACACCTCCCCACGCCGTCCACACCTCCCCACACCGTCCACACCACCCCGCACCCTCCACACCTCCCCACACCCACCACAGCACCCCACACCATCCACACCCTCCACACCACCCCACACCCTCCACACCACCCCACACCCTCCACACCCTCCACACCACCCCACACCCTCCACACCACCCCACACCACCCCACACCCTCCACACCACCCCACACCCTCCACACCTCCCCGCCCCGTCCACACCACCCCACACCCTCCACACCTTACCCCACACTCTCCACACCTCCCCACACCCTCCACACCTCCCCACACCGTCCACACCCTCCACACCTCCCCACACCGTCCACACCACCCCACACCCTCCACACCACCCCACAACGTCCACACCACCCCAAACCTCCCCACACCCTCCACACCACCTCACACCACCCCACACCGTCCACACTACTACACACCCTGCACACCTCCCCACACCATCCACACCACCCCACACCGTCCACACCACCCCGCACCCTCCACACCTTCCCGCACCGTCCACACCACCCCACACCGTCCACACCATCCCACAACCTCCACCCTACCCCACACCCTCCACACCTTCCACACCTCCCCACACCCTCCACACCTCCCCACACCGTCCACACCTTACCCCACACCATCCACACCTCCCCACACCGTCCACACCACCCCACACCGTCCACACCTCCCCACACCGTCCACACCACCCCACACCCTCTACACCTTACCCCACACCGTCCACAGCACCCCACACCTCCCCACACCCTCCACACCTCCCCACACCTTCCACACCTCCCCACACCATCCACACCACCCCACACCCTGCACACCTCCCCACACCGTCCACACCTTACCCCACACCGTCCACACCTCCCCACACCATCCACACCCTCCACACCACCCCACCCCACCCCACACCCTCCACACCCTCTACACCACCCCACACCCTCCACACCTCCCCACACCGTCCACACCTTACCCCACACCGTCCACACCTCCCCACACCGTCCACACCACCCCACACCGTCCACACCCTCCACACCACCCCACACCCTCCACACCTCCCCACACCCTCTACACCACCCCACACCGTCCACACCACCCCACACCCCCCACACCCTCCACACCACCCCACACCCTCCACACCTTACCCCACACCCTCCACACCACCCCACACCCTCCACACCACCCCACACCCTCTACACCTTACCCCACACCCTCCACACCACCCCACATCCTCCACACCCTCCACACCTCCCCACACCCTCCACACCACCCCACACCCTCGACACCTCCCGACACCGTCCACACCACCCCACACCTCCCCACACCTTCCAAACCATCCCACACCCTCCACACCTCCCCAAACCCTCCACACCTCCCCACACCCTCCACACCTCCCCACACCCTCCACACCACCCCACACCCTCCACACCACCCCACATCCTCCACACCTCCCCACACCCTCCACACCACCCCACACCCTCCACACCACCCCACACCTCCCCACACCCTCCACACCACCCCACGCCCTCCACACCTTACCCCACACCCCCCACACCACCCCACACCCTCCACACCACCCCACATCCTCCACACCTCCCCACACCCTCCACACCACCCCACACCGTCCACACCACCCCACACCTCCCCACACCGTCCACACCACCCCACACCCTCCACACCACCCCACACCCTCCACACCACCCCACATCCTCCACACCTCCCCACACCCCCCACACCTCCCCACACCGTCCACACCACCCCACACCGTCCACACCTCCCCACACCGTCCACACCTTACCCCACACCGTCCACACCTCCCCACACCGTCCACACCACCCCACACCGTCCACACCACCCCACACCCTCCACACCACCCCACATCCTCCAGACCTCCCCACACCCCCCACACCACCCCACACCCTCCACACCCTCCACACCACCCCACACCACCCCACACCACCCCACACCCTCCACACCCTCCACACCACCCCACACCCTCCACACCACCCCACACCCTCCACACCACCCCACACCACCCCACACCACCCCACACCGTCCACATCCTCCACACCACCCCACACCCTCCACACCACCCCACATCCTCCACACCTTACCCCACACCCTCCACACCACCCCACACCTCCCCACACCCTCCACACCCTCCACACCCTCCACACCCTCCACACCACCCCACACCTCCCCACACCCTCCACACCCTCCACACCCTCCACACCACCCCACACCCTCCACACCCTCCACACCATCCCCACACCCTCCACACCACCCCACACCCTCCACACCACCCCACATCCTCCACACCTCCCCACACCCTCCACACCACCCCACACCTCCACACCACCCCACATCCTCCACACCTCCCCACACCCTCCACACCTTACCCCACACCCTCCACACCTTACCCCACACCCTCCACACCACCCCACATCCTCCACACCTCCCCACACCCTCCACACCACCCCACACCTCCCCACACCCTCCACACCTCCCCACACCCTCCACACCCTCCACACCTTACCCCACATCCTCCACACACCCTCCACACCTCCCCACACCGTCCACACCACCCCACACTCCCCACACCCTCCACACCCTCCACACCACCCCACACCGTCCACACCACCCCACACTCCCCACACCCTCCACACCTTACCCCACACCCTCCACACCACCCCACACCCTCCACACTTCCCCACACCCTCCACACCCTCCACTCCTCCCCACACCCTCCACACCACCCCACACCCTCCACACCTCCCCACACCCTCCACCCTACCCCACACCCTCCACACCTCCCCACACCCTCCACACGACCCCACATCCTCCACACCTCCCCACACCCTCCACACCACCCCACACCCTCCACACCCTCCACACCTTACCCCACACCCTCCACACCACCCCACACCCTCCACACCCTCCACACCGTACACACCACCCACACCTCCCCACACCCTCCACACCACCCCACACCCTCCACCCTACCCCACACCCTCCACACCTTACCCCACACCCTCCACACCACCCCACACTCTCCACACCCCCCCACACCCTCCACACCTTACCCCACACCCTCCACACCACCCCACACCCTCCACACCGTACACACCTTACCCCACACCCTCCACACCACCCCACACCCTCCACACCACCCCACACCCTCCACACCCTCCACACCTCCCCACACCCTCCAGACCTCCCCACACCCTCCACACCACCCCACACCCTCCACACCTCCCCACACCCTCCACACCACCCCACACCTCCCCACACCCTCCACACCTCCCCACACCCTCCACACCACCCCACACCGTCCACACCACCCCACACCTCCCACACCGTCCACACCACCCCACACCCTCCACACCTTCCCACACCCTCCACACCACGCCACACCCCACAACACCCTCCACAACTTACCCCACACCCTTCACACCTCCCCACACCGTCCACACCACCCCGCACCCTCCACACCCACCACAGCACCCCACACCATCCACACCCTCCACACCACCCCACACCCTCCACACCTCCCCGCCCCGTCCACACCACCCCACACCCTCCACACCACCACACACCATCCACACCACCCCACACCTACCCACACCGTCCACACCACCCCACAACGTCCACACCACCCCAAACCTCCCCACACCGTCCACACCACCCCACACCCTCCACACCACCCCACACCGTCCACACCCTCCACACCCTCCACACCACCTCACACCACCCCACACCGTCCACACTACTACACACCTTGCACACCTCCCCACACCATCCACACCACCCCACACCGTCCACACCACCCCGCACCCTCCACACCTCCCCGCACCGTCCACACCACCCCACACCGTCCACACCATCCCACAACCTCCACCCTACCCCACACCCTCCACACCTTCCACACCTCCCCACACCCTCCACACCTCCCCACACCGTCCACACCTTACCCCACACCATCCACACCTCCCCACACCGTCCACACCACCCCACACCGTCCACACCTTACCCCACACCGTCCACACCACCCCACACCTCCCCACACCTCCCCACACCGTCCACACCACCCCACACCTCCCCACACCCTCCACACCTCCCCACACCTTCCACACCTCCCCACACCATCCACACCACCCCACACCCTGCACACCTCCCCACACCGTCCACACCTTACCCCACACCGTCCACACCTCCCCACACCGTCCACACCTCCCCACACCCTCCACACCACCCCACACCGTCCACACCTTACCCCACACCGTCCACACCTCCCCACACCGTCCACACCACCCCACACCGTCCACACCCTCCACACCACCCCACACCCTCGACACCTCCCCACACCGTCCACACCACCCCACACCCTCGACACCTCCCCACACCCTCCACACCTCCCCAAACCCTCCACACCTCCCCACACCGTCCACACCACCCCACACCCTCCACACCTCCCCACACCGTCCACACCTTACCCCACACCCTCCACACCACCCCACACCCTCCACACCACCCCACACCCTCCACACCTCCCCACACCCTCCACCCTACCCCACACCCTCCACACCACCCCACACCCTCCACACCGTCCACACCTCCCCACACCGTCCACACCACCCCACACCCTCCACACCTCCCCACACCCTCCACCCTCCACACCTCCCCACACCCTCCACACCACCCCACACCCTCCACACCTCCCCACACCGTCCACACTACCCCACACCGTCCACACCATCCCACAACCTCCACCCTACCCCACACCCTCCACACCTCTGCACACCGTCGACACCTCCCCACACCCTCCACACTTCGCCACACCGTCCACACCACCCCACACCTCCCCACACCCTCCACACCCTCCACACCTTACCCCACACCGTCCACACCACCCCACACCTCCCCACACCGTCCACACCCTCCACACCACCTCACACCACCCCACACCCTCCACACCTCCGCACACCGTCCACACCAGCCCACACCCTCCACACCCTCCACACCACCCCACACCGTCCACACCACCCCACACCTCCCCACACCGTCCACACCACCCCACACCCTCCACACCACCCCACACCGTCCACACCACCCCACACCTCCCCACACCGTCCACACCTCCCAACACCCTCCACACCACCCCACACCCTCCACACCTCCCAACACCCTCCACACCTCCCCACACCCTCCACACCACCCCACACCCTCCACACCTCCCCACACCCTCCACACCACCCCACACCCTCCACACCTCCCCACACCCTCCACACCTCCCCACGCTGTACACACCACCCCACACCCTCCACACCTCCCCACACCCTCATACACCTCCCCACACCCTCCACACCTCCCCACCTTCCCACACCCTCCACACCTACCCACACTGTCCACACCACTCCACATCGTCCACACCTTACCTCACACCGTCCACACCTACCCACGACGTCCATACCACCCCACACCCTCCACACTTCCCATCACCCTCCACACCTCCCCACACCCTCCACACCCTCCCCACACCCTCCACACCTCCCCACTCCGTCTGCACCTCCCCACACCCTCCACACCATCCCACACCCTCCACACTACCCCACTTCCTCCGAACTACCCCACACCGTCCACACCACCTCACACCCTCCACACCTCCCCACACCCTCCACACTACCCCACCCTCCACAGTACCCCACACCGTCCGCACCTCCCCACACCGTCCACACCTCCCCACACCGTCCGCACCACCCCACACCCTCCGCACCTCCCCACACCCTCCGCACTTCCCCACCCTCCACACTACCCCACACCGTCCGCACCTCCCCACACCCTCCGCACCTCCCCACACCGTCCGCACCTCCCCACACCCTCCGCAATTCCCCACACCGTCCACACCTCCCCACACCTCCTCACTCCGTCCACACTACCCCACACCATCCACACTATCCCACACCATCCACACCACCCCAAGCGTAAATCCAAAGCTACAGGGGAATGGCTTAAAAACAACAGTTAATGTCCTGGAGTGGCCAAGTCAGAGTCCAGACCTCAATCCAATTGAGAATTTGTGTCTGGATATGAAAAGGATTGTTCACTCATGATCCCCATGCAATCTGACAGAGCTTGAGCAGTTTTGTAAAGAATGGGGAAAATCTGCAGTGTCCAGATGTGCAAAGCTGATAGAGACCTATCCACACAGACTCAAGGTTGTAATTGCTGCCAAAGGTGCATCTACTAAATACTGACTTGAAGGGGGTGAATACTTATCCAATCAATTATTTTGTGTTTTATATTTGTTATTAATTTAGATCACTTCGTAGAGATCTGTTTCTAACTTGGACATGAAAGAGTCTTTTGCTATTGATCAGTGTCAAAAAACCCAAAATTAATCCACTGTGATTCAACGTTGTAAAACAATACAACATGAAAACTTCCAAGGGGGTGAATACTTTCTGTCGGCACTGTATATATCCTGTGCCTTCTGAATTGTTTTCAGAAATTCCAGCCATTGCTGCTCTGCCGTCATCCTTGCCAGTGTTCTTTTCCAATCAATTCTGTTTAACTCCTCTCTCATGCCCCTGCAATTTCCTTTACTCCACTGTAATACTCACACAGCTTCTTCTCAAATTTCAGTCTGAATTCGATCACATTATGGTCACGTGCCCTCGTTTACCTTAAGCTCTGTAATCAGTTCAGGTTTATTGCACACATCTGAAACCCGCTGGTTTCCTTGGCTGTGTAAGTCTAGGGGAAACTCTCTCCGGTCCCGCCAAACCTGTGAGATGGAGATGGCTGTCCCAGCCCAAACCCCTGTTAGCGTGGATACTCTGTAATTTGATATCCTGTTACAAGTTACTGCCATGAAAAACAGGCAGTGCACTGCATACAATTAAAGGCATTATATTTATGAATCTTAACTCAAGGGTTAGTAAAGAAAAGGGCCTATTCTAATTAAAGAGTCAAATGTGCATAAATTGGAACTCATCTGGAACTTCCCTGTCACTCACGCACTGGGCTGGGCCCTCAGTCAGCGTGAATGTCCGCACCACCTTCCAAAAGTCGCTCACAACCCATCTCGAACAAACGGGTCTCCCACTGGATACTATACTACGACCGGTTCTCCCCAGCGTCTTCTCTCTTCATCTCCCGAACAAAAACCGCGACCAACCTTAGTGAACCTCAGCAGAGAAACTTCCCTCAATTCAACCATCCTAATCGGATGGCACACATTCCTCCACATCCCTTATCGTCAACAGTAACCCAAACAAACTGAAAACCAGCTGCTCTTACAGAACTGCTGAATGGAATACATACAGCATAACAGTTAAAATATAAACCAGGGCATGACACACCCAGACCAGAATAGCTGATCCTCCAGTGGGCTAACCATGAGCTGCTCTATGTTAACCTAACATCGGTGGTGGAGAAACTGCTAGAGTCAGTTATCAAAGATGTGGTAACAGCACATTTGGAAAGCGGTGAAATCATCGGACAAAGTCAGCATGGATTTGTGAAAGGAAAATCATGTCTGACGAATCTCAGAATTTTTTGAGGATGTAACTAGTAGAGTGGATAGGGGAGAACCAGTGGATGTGGTATATTTGGATTTTCAAAAGGCTTTTGACAAGGTCCCACACAGGAGATTAGTGTGCAAACTTAAAGCACACGGTATTGGGGGTAAGGTATTGATGTGGATTGAGAATTGATTGGCAGACAGGAAGCAAAGAGTGGGAATAAACGGGACCTTTTCAGAATGGCAGGCAGTGACTAGTGGGGTACCGCAAGGCTCAGTGCTGGGACCCCAGTTGTTTACAATATATATTAATGATTTAAATGAGGGAATTAAATGCAGCATCTCTAAGTTTGCGGATGACACGAAGCTGGGCGGCAGTGTTAGCTGTGAGGAGGATGCTAAGAGGATGCAGGGTGACTTGGATAGGTTAGGTGAGTGGGCAACTTCATGGCAGATGCAATTTAATGTGGATAAATATGAGGTTATCCACTTTGGTGGCAAAAACAGGAAAACAGATTATTATCTGAATGGTGGCCGATTAGGAAAAGGGGAGGTGCAACGAGACCTGGGTGTCATTATACACCAGTCATTGAAAGTGGGCATGCAGGTACAGCAGGCAGTGAAAAAGGCGAATGGTATGCTGGCGTTCATAGCAAGAGGATTCGAGTACAGGAGCAGGGAGGTACTACTGCAGTTGTACAAGGCCTTGGTGAGACCACACCTAGAGCATTGTGTGCAGTTTTGGTCCCCTAATCTGAGGAAAGGCATCCTTGCCATAGAGGGAGTACAAAGAAGGTTCACCAGATTGATTCCTGGGATGGCAGGACTTTCATATGATGAAAGACTGGATCGGCTAGGCTTATACTTGTTGGAATTTAGAAGATTGAGGGGGGATCTTATTGAAACATATAAAATCCTAAAGGGATTGGACAGGCTAGATGCAGGAAGATTGTTCCCGATGTTGGGGAAGTCCAGAACGAGGGGTCACAGTTTGAGGATAAAGGGGAAGCCTTTTAGGATCGAGATGAGGAAAAACTTCTTCACACAGAGAGTGGTGAATCTGTGGAATTCTCTGCCACAGGAAACAGTTGAGACCAGTTCATTGGCTATATTTAAGAGGGAGTTAGATATAGCCCTTGTGGCTAAAGGGATCAGGGGATATGGAGGGAAGGCTGGTACAGGGTTCTGAGTTGGATGATCAGCCATGATCATACTGAATGGCGGTGCAGGCTCAAAGGGCCGAATGGCCTACTCCTGCACCTATTTTCTATGTTTCTATGTTTCTATGAAGACATCTTGTAGGCACTCTAGAAACTGCCCCCCCCTTGGAATCCTGCACCGACCTGATTTTCCCTCTCTACCTGCATATTGAAATCCCCCGTGATTATTGTAAAATTGACCTTTGGCCTGCGTTTTCTATCTCCCGTTGTAACTTGTAGACTACATCCTTGCTACTGTTTGAGGGTCTGTAGACAACTCCCATCAGGGTCTTTTTACCTGGCAGTTCCTTAGACCATTCGAAGGATAGTGGATCGTTCCTATGCACAATGTTTCAACACCTTCTGACCCTATGTCACTTCTTTATAATAATTTCATTTTTTAACCAACAGAGCAATGCCACCCCCTCTACCTTCCTGCCCGTCCTTACGATACAATGTGTATCCTTAGACATCAAGCTCCCAGCTATAATCTTTCAGCCATGATTCAGTGATGCCTACAACATCATACCTGCCAATCTGCAACTGTGCTGGAAGTTCATCTACCTCATTCCATATGCTGTGCACTTTCAGATACAACGCCTTCAGTGCTGTATTCACCCTTTCCGATTTTGTCCACGTGGTCGCAGGGAGAACGTACAAGCTGCTTACAGACAGCAGCGGAAATGAAACGTAGGTTGCAGGTGATATGCTCACTCCTACAAGACTGTACCACATTCATGTTCCTTGTAAACCTTTCCCCTTCCACCTAAAACCTATGCCCCACCCTCCTTAGTTTTGGACTCTCCTACCCTGGAGAGAACACTGTGACAATCCACCTGATCTCTGCCTCTCATAACTTAAAACATTTCTATAAGGTTACTCCTCATTGTGCTGTGTTCCAAGGAATAAAGACCCTGCTTGGCCAACCTCTCTCTGAACTCACCGTGGCAACATCTTAGTCAGTCGTTTCTGTATTCTTTGCCATTTATCCATGTATTTCCTGCAACAGGGTGAACATAACAGTATACACACAGTTGTCCAACTGCAACACAGCCTGCTGACAGCTGTACTCAGTGCCCGCACTGATGAAAGCCGAAATGTGAGACCGTACTAGGAGCACAGTGTACAGCTGTGGCCCCCTGTAATAGGAAAGACATTGTTCCAGGTGTTCTTACAGAGGGAGCATGCGGTCACCATGGGTGCAGCGGGCATTTCGGGGAACGGTAGCCCCCAGGGTATTAACTCTTTTAATAATTATGTCTTAATTTGAAATTGAATTTGTGCACTGTCTTGTAAATACTTGATGTACTTTGTGCATATCATGTGGGCATGTGGCCAAGTGGTTAAGGCATTGGACTAGCGATCTGAAGGTCGTGGAGTTTGAGCCCCAGCCGAGGCAGCGTGTTGTGTCCTTGAGCAAGGCACTTAATCACACAGTGCTCTGCAACGGCACTGGTGCCAAGCTGTATGGGCCCTAATGCCCTTCTCTTGGACAACATTGGTGTTGTGGAGAGGGGAGACTTGCAGCATGGGCAACTGCTGGTCTTCCATACAACCTTGCCCAGGCCTGCGCCCTGGAGAGTGAAGACTCTCCAGGCGCAGATCCATGGTCTCGCAAGACTAATGGATGCCTTTGTGCATATTTGTGTAAATAAACTTTGTAGTTTTGTAAAAACAAAGGAAATATTGTTGAGCTACAGAAGGTGCAGAATACTGCCTGGACTAGGGGATCGGAATTATAGGGAGAAGTTGTGCCTCGCTGGATCTTTATTCCCTGGAATGCAGGAGAATGGGAGATGACCATACAAAATCATGCAGACAGTGGATATAAAAAGGGAGAGATCTAACAGAGACCTGAGGGGTAATTTCTTTACACAGTGAGCTGCCAAAGAAAGTGTTCGATGGGGGTACAGTTGTTCAAAGTTCAAAGTAAAAAATACATGTCACCACATACAACCCAGAGATTCTTTTTCCTGCGGGCATACTCAGCAAATCTATAGAATAGTAACTGTAAACAGGATCAATTTAAGAGCACGAGGTTAGAAGTCAACAAACTGTGCAAATGCAAATATAAGTAAACAGCAATAAATAACGAGAGTATGAAACAGCAAGATAAAGAGTACTTAAAGTGAGATCATTGGTTGTGGGAACATCTGACTGGATGATTGCAACATTTAAGAGGCGTTTGGAGGATTATGGGTCACAGGCAACTGGAAAGAGCAGGGATGATTCTTCATTGCTGTATGACTCTAACCTCACTGCCCTCATTAAACTATCGAATACAATGGGTTAGTCAGACAGGACGTCGCAGCAGCTGACTGATCCCTGCAGTGTTGATAACTCCAGTCTTCCCAGGTCATTGTCAGGAACTTCCCCACCACTGATGAAAGCCTCAGAATACTGCAGCGGCCTGCTTAATTCCTCAGCCCTCCCTGAGATAAGGAACTACATCTGCTGTCCCCCGGTCATCAGCACCTCACCTGTCCCAGTTAACATCTCTGCTCGGACCCTTTGGGTTAGATTTACTGTTAACTCCCTCTCCAATGACACGTCACATGTAAATCCCTCCACAGAAAGATATAGCGTGCACTGCAGGGTCATGGTTGATATTGCACTGCCCCACAATGCAGGCTTCCAGACTGGGTCCACGGGCTTTTGATCCAGAGAAGCTTCATCAACTCCATCCAATGGAAGGGCCGAGGGAGGTCCGATGGGAGGTCCAATGGCCGATGGGAGATCTGAGACACACTGCAGGCCTGTCATTATTTAAATGCCTTGGTAACAGTGTCAACCTCTGTGGCCCTTCTTTTATTTGTTTCACACAGGAAGCGTCAATTCTGCTACATTAGCATTAATCTGTGAAATTGTTCCAGCATAAATATTCCCCCTGCTGCCTCCTGTTTGTCCAGAAGTTGGCATCATTGTCAAGTAAGGGAGAAACCCTGGGGGAACATTCCTTACTGCTTTACCACAGTCCTGTAGATACAGAGTCTAAAGAACATAGAACATAGAACAGTACAGCACATTACAGGCCCTTCGGCCCACAATGTTGTGCCGACCCTCAAACCCTGCCTCCCATATAAGCTCCCAACTTAAATTCCTCCATATACCTGTCTAGTAGTCTCTTAAACTTCACTAGTGTATCTGCCTCCACCACTGACTCAGGCAGTGCATTCAACACGCCAACCACTCTCTGAGTAAAAAACCCTCCTCTAATATCCCCCTTGAACTTCCCACCCCTTACCTTAAAGCCATGTCCTCTTGTATTAAGCAGTGGTGCCTTGGGGAAGAGGTGCTGGCTAGCCACTCTATCTATTTCTCTTAATATCTTGTACACCTCCATCATGTCTCCTCTTTCCTCCTTCAAAGAGTAAAGCCCGAGCTCCCTTAATCTCTGATCATAATGCATGCTCTCTAAACCAGGCAGCATCCTGGTAAATCTCCTCTGTACCCTTTCCAATGCTTCCACATCCTTCCTATAGTGAGGTGACCAGAACTGGACACAGTACTCCAAGTGTGGCCTAACCAGAGTTTTATAGAGCTGCATCATTACCTCACGACTCTTAAACTCTATCCCTCGACTTATGAAAGCTAGCACCCCATAAGCTTTCTTAACTACCCTATCTACCTGTGAGGCAACATTCAGGGATCTGTGAACGTGTACCCCCAGATCCCTCTGCTCCTCCACACTACCAAGTACCCCATCATTTACTTTGTACTCCGCCTTGGAGTTTGTCCTTCCAAAGTGTACCATCTCATACTTCTCCAGGTTGAACTCTATCTGCCACTTCTTAGCCCACTTCTGCATCCTCTCAATGTCTCTCTGCAATCTTTGACAATCCTGTACACTATCTACAACACCACCAACCTTTGTGTCGTCTGCAAACTTGCCAATCCACCCTTCTACCCCGACATCCAGGTCGTTAATAAAAATCACGAAAAGTAGAGGTCCCAGAACAGATCCTTGTGGGACACCACTAGTCACAATCCTCCAATCTGAATGTACTCCCTCCACCATGACCCTCTGCCTTCTGCAGGCAAGCCAATTCTGAATCCACCTGGCCAAATTCCCCTGGATCCCATGCCTTCTAACTTTCTGAATAAGCCTGCCATGTGGAACTTCGTCAAATGCCTTAGTAAAATCCATATAGATCACATCCACTGCACTACCCTCATCTATATGCCTGGTCACCTCCTCAAAGAACTCTATCAGGCTTGTTAGACACGATCTGCCCTTCACAAAGCCATGCTGACTGTCCCTGATCAGACCATGATTCTCTAAATGCCCATAGATCCTATCTCTAAGAATCTTTTCCAACAGCTTTCCCACCACAGACATAAGGCCCACTGGTCTATAATTACCCGGACTATCCCTACTACCTTTTTTGAACAAGGGGACAACATTCGCCTCCCTCCAATCCTCCGTTACCATTCCTATGGACAACAAGGACATAAAGATCCTAGCCAGAGGCTCAGCAATCTCTTCTCTCGCCTTGTGGTGCAGCCCGGGGAATATTCCGTCAGGCCCCGGGGACTTATCCGTCCTAATGTATTTTAACAAGTCTATAAGACCATCAGACATAGGAGCAGAATTAGGCCATTCAGCCCATCAAGTCTGCTCCACCATTTCATCATGGCTGATCCCGGATCCCACTCAACCCCCTACACTTGCCTTCTCGCCATATCCTTTGATGCCCTGACTGATCAGGAAACAATCAATTTCTGCCTTAAATATCCTCACGGACTTGACCTCCACTACAGTCTGTGGCAGAGCATTCCACAGATTCACTATACTCTGGCTAAAATACTTCCTCCTTACCTCTGTTCTAAAAGGTTGCCCTTCAATCTCAAGGCTATGCCCTCTATTTCTGGATACCCCCATCATAGGAAACATCCTCTCAACAGCCCACCCAGTAGGGTTCAATGAGATCCCCCCGCATTTTGCTAAATTCCAGTGAGTACAGGCCCAAAGCTGCCAAACACTCCTCATATGTTAACCCCTTCGTTCCTGAATCATCCTCGTCAACCTCCTCTGGATTCTCTCCAATGACAACACGTTGTTTCTGTGACACGGGGTTCAAAACTGTTAACAATACCCCAAGTGTGGCCTGACTAGAGTCTTATAAAGGCTCGGTATTATCTCCTTGCTTTTATATTCTATTCCCCTTGAAATAAATTCCAACATGGTAAAAAAGTAAAGATAACGTGCAGTCAGACTGTCAGGAAGGGCAGGCAGGTGACAGGACTTAGTTGCAGCCAGCAGGGTGAGTATCAAATCATTAGGAATGCAGAGTCAGAAAGGATAGCAAATATGATACTCAAGGTATATCTAAATGCGCGTAGTCTAAGGAATAAGGTGGATGATCTTGTTGCACTATTACAGATTGCCAGGTATGATGTTGTGGCCATCACTGATGGTTGCAGTTGGGAGCTGGATGTCCAAGGTTACACGTTATATTGGAGGGATAGGAAGGGAGGCAGAGGGGCTGGTGTGGTTCTACTGGCAAAGAATGGCATCAAATCAGTAGAAAGATGTGACATAGGATCGGAAGATGTTGAATCCTTGTGGGTTGAGTTAAGAAACTGGGAGGGTAAAAGGACATTGATGACAGTTATATACAGGCCTCCCAACAGTGGCTGGGAGGTGGACTACAGATTACAACAGGAAATAGAAAAGGTGATTCAAAAGGGCAAGTTTTGGTAGTCATGAGAAATTTTAACATGCGGATCGATTGGGAAAATCAGATTGGTAATGGATCTTAAGAGAGTGAGTTTGTTGAATACCTAAGAGATGGCTTTTTAGAGCAGCTTGTCATTGAGCCTTCTAGGGGATCAGCTATACCAAATTGAATGTTATGTAATTCAGGGGTCCCCAACCTTCTTTGTACTGCGGACCAGTTTCAAATTGACAATATTCTTGCGGACCGGCCGACCGGGGGTGGGGGGGGGTAGGGTTGCCAATGTACAAGAGTAGCAGTCAAATACGTTGGGTTTACCCCGAAAAAGACTACAATGACCATGAAGCCTTGCGCCGGCACCAGTGCGCATGCGTAACTTGATATGTTGGAAATGGAAGCAACGTTTTCAGTGCTTTCCTGACTATCTCAGGATATTTAGCCTTAACTTTGATCCGGAATGCCGGCAGAGATGTTATGTCAAACATACCTTTCAGCCCGTCGTCATTTGCAAGCTCATGGAGTTGATCTTCTTCCTGCGCTGACATGGACGACGCACGGGTAATGACCTCGCGTGCGTTCAAGCTCAACAGTGGGCGTGACAGGGAATGAGGAAAGGTGCAGCTGACTCCTATCGCCAAATCATATCGTTTCCTCGCGGCCCGGTGGTTGGGGACCGCTGATGTAATTAACCAGAAGCGATTAGGGAGCTTTAGGTAAAAGAGCCATGAGGAGCCAGTGATCACAATACGATTGAGTTCAACTTGATATTTGATAGGGAGAAAGAAAAATCTGATGTAGCAGTATTTCAGTAGAAGGGCAATTACAGTGGTATGAGAGAGGAGTTGGCCAAAGTAAATTGGAAGGAGCTGCTGGCAGGGATGTCAGCAGAGCAGTAATGGTGTTAGTTTCTGGGAAAAATGAGGAAGGTGCAGGACATATGTATTCCAAAAATGAAAGCATACTCAAATGGTAAAATAATACAACCATGGCTGACAAGGGAAGTCAAAGCTAATGTAAAAGCAACCATTACTGTGAAGATAGAGAATTGTGAAGTTTTAAAAAATCCACAAGAGAGCATGTGCTCAAAAAGCTGAAAGATCTAAAGATACATAAGTCACCCGGACCAGATGAACTGCACCCTAGGGTTCTGAAAGAGATAGCATTCGAGATTGTGGGTGGCATTAGAAATGATCTTTCAAAATTCATTGGAATCTGGCATGGTTCCAGAAAACTGGAAAATTGCAAATGTCATTCCACTCTTTAAGAAAGGAGGAAGACAGTAGAAAGGAAATTATAGACCAGTCGGCCTGACCTCAGTGGTTGGGAAGATGTTAAAGTCAGTTGTTAAGGATGAGGTGATGGAGTACTTGGTGACACAGGACATGATAGTACAAAGTCAGCATGGTTTCCTTCAGGGGAAAATCCTGCCTGATGAACCTGTTGGAATTCTTTGAGGAGATTACACGTAGGATAGATAAAGAGGGTGCAATGCATGTTGTATATTTGGACTTTCAGAAGGCCTTTGACAAGGTGCCACACATGAGGCTGCTTACCAGGTTAAGGTCCATGGTATTACAGGGAAGTTACTAATGTGGGTAGAGTATTGGCTGATTGGTAGGAGGCAAGGAGTTGGAGTAAAAGGATCCTTTTCTGGTTGGTTGCCAGTAACTAGTGGTGTTCCGCAAGGGTCGGTGTTGGGACCACTTCCTTTTATGCTGTACATAAGTGATTTAGATGATGGAATAGATGGCTTTGTTGCCAAGTTTGAAGATGATATGAAGATTGGTGGAGGGGCACCACCTCTCGCGAGACCATGGATCTGCGTCTGGAAAACCTTGCTATGTCCTCTCCAGGGTGCAGGCCTGGGCAAGGTTGTATGGAAGACCGGCAGTTGCCCATGCAGCAACAACACCGGTGTTGTCCAAGAGAGGGGCAAGGGCTGATACAGCTTGGCACCAGTGTCGTCACAGGAGTGCCAGAACGAGGTTGAAGGCAACGTCAGACTGCCTTACGGACTCCAGCTCCGGATTTGTCCTCAGGGTTTACTCCCATAGCCTTTCCCATCAGTGGGTATGGCCGCAAGGCAGCAGAGGTTTGAAATCAGAGTTTTCCCTCTCTTAGATGGACTGCCTTCCCAAGCTGACGAGCTCCATCTACCCAAAGCACTGGTTTTAAGGCGCCAGGACCCGCCTTCGCCCCTTCTCCTGTCAGTAGAAACAGTTCTGCCGGGCTTAGAGGCTAAGCCACACGAAAAAGCCAGGAGAGGCAGGTAGTGTCGATGAAACAAGTAGTGTTGATGAAACAGAAGGACAGGCAGATGAGGAGAAAGAGCAAGAAAGTGGCAAATGAAATACACTGTTGGAAAATGCATGGTCGTGCACTTCGATAGTAAAAATAAATGTATGGACTACTTTCTAAACGGGGAGAAAATCCAAATATATGAGATGCAAAGAGACTTGGAAATCCTTGTGCAGAACACCTCGAAGGTTAACTTGCAGATCAAGTCAGAAGTGAGGAAGGCAAATGCCACGTTAGCATTCATTTCAAGAGGTCTAGCATACAAGAGCAGGGATGTAATGCTGAGGTTCTATAAGGCACTGGTGAGGCCTCACCTTGAGCATTGTGAACAGTTTTGGACCCCTTAGAAAAGGTATGCTGGCATTGGAGAGGGTCCAGAGGAGGTTCACAAGGATGATTCCAGGAAAGGAAAGGGTATTCATATGAGGAACATTTGATGGCTCTGGGTCTGTACTCACTGGAATTCAAAAGGATGAAGGGAGATCTCATTGAAACCTTTCGAATGTTGGAAGAGCTAGACAGGGTAGATGTGGAAAGGATGTTTCTCATGGTGGGAGAGCCTAGGACAAAAGGGCACAGCCTCAGGATAGAGGGGCGCTCTTTCAAAACAGAAATTTGGAGAAATTTCTTTAGCCAAAGGGTGGTGAATTTGTGGAATTTGTTGCCACATGCAGCGCTGGAGGCCAGGTCTTTGGGTGTATCTGAGACGGAGATGAACAGGATCTTGATTGGACATGGCATCAAATGTTATGGGGAGACAGCCGGGAACTGGGGTTGAGCAGGAGATTAAAAAAAATGATCAGCCATGATTGAATGGCGGAGCAGACTCGATGGGCCAGATGGCCGAATTCTGCTTCTATCTCCTATGGTCTTATGGTTTAACATTACATTTGCCTTCTTTACCAAATCAACCTGTAAATTAACCTTTTGGGAGTCTTGCATGAGGACTCCTAAGTCCCTCTGCACCTCTGATGTTTGAAACTTCTCCCCATTTAGATAACAGTCCACACTATTTTTGTCCTTTTACCAAAATGCATTATCATACTTTTTCCAACACTGTATTCCATCTGCCACTTTTTTGTCCATTCTTCCAGTTTAGAAACATAGAAACATAGAAAATAGGTGCAGGAGTAGGCCATTCGGCCCTTAGAGCCTGCACCGCCATTTATTATGATCATGGCTGATCATCCAACTCAGAACCCCGCCCCAGCCTTCCCTCCATACCCCCTGACCCCCGTAGCCACAAGGGCCATATCTAACTCCCTCTTAAATATAGCCAATGAACTGGCCTCAACTGCTTCCTGTGGCAGAGAATTCCACAGATTCACCACTCTCTGTGTGAAGGAGTTTTTCCTAATCTCGGTCCTAAAAGGCTTCCCCCCTATCCTCAAACTGTGACCCCTCGTTCTGGACTTCCCCAACATCGGGAACAATCTTCCTGCATCTAGCCTGTCCAATCCCTTTAGGATTTTATACGTTTCAATCAGATCCCCCCTCAATCTTCTAAATTCCAACGAGTACAAGCCCAGTTCATCCAGTCTTTCTTCATATGAAAGTCCTGCCATCCCAGGAATCAATCTGGTGAACCTTCTTTGTACTCCCTCTATGGCAAGGATGTCTTTCCTCAGATTAGGGGACCAAAACTGCACACAATACTCCAAGTGTGGTCTCACCAAGGCCTTGTACAACTGCAGTAGTACCTCCCTGCTCCTGTACTCGAATTCTCTTGCTATAAATGCCAGCATACCATTCACCTTTTTCACCGCCTGCTGTACCTGCATGCCCACTTTCAATGACTGGTGTATAATGACACCCAGGTCTCATTGCACCTCCCCTTTTCCTAATCGGCCAC
Organism: Mobula birostris; assembly: GCF_030028105.1. Classification (NCBI taxonomy): domain Eukaryota; kingdom Metazoa; phylum Chordata; class Chondrichthyes; order Myliobatiformes; family Myliobatidae; genus Mobula; species Mobula birostris. The sequence continues at coordinate 1,519,578 of NC_092377.1, read as the reverse complement.
CATTCAGATAATAATCTGTTTTCCTATTTTTGCCACCAAAGTGGATAACTTCACATTTATCCACATTAAATTGCATCTGCCATGAATTTGCCCACTCACCCAACCTATCCAAGTCACCCTGCATCCTCTTAGCATCCTCCTCACAGCCAACACTGCCGCCCAGCTTCGTGTCATCCGCAAACTTCCACAAACTTGTTTAAGTCCTGCTACAATCACATTGCTTCCTCAGCATTACCTACCCCTCCACCTATCTTCATATCATCCACAAACTTTGCCACAAAGACATCAATTCCATTACCCAAATCATTGACAAACAATGTGAAAGGTAGTGCTACCAATACTGTTCCCTGAAGAACACCACTAGTCACTGCAGCCAACCAGAAAAGGCCCCTTTTTATTCCCACTTGCTGCTTCCTGCCTGTCAGCCATTCCTCTATCCATGCCAGTATCTTTCCTGTAACACCATAGGATTTTATCTTGTTAAACAACCTCATGTGTGGCACCTAATCAAACTGAAAATCCAAGTAATTGACATTCACTGCCTCTCCTTTGTCCACCTGCTTGTTACTTCCTCAAAGAACTCTTAACAGATTTGTCAGACAAGATTTCCCTTCACAGAAACCATGCTGACTTTGACTTATTTTATCATTCGTCTCCCAGCACCCTGAAACCTCTTCCTTAATAATAGACACCAAAAGTTTCCCAACTACTGACAAGGGACCAACTGGCCTATATATTTCCTTTCTTTTGCCTTCCTCCCTTAAAGAGCAGAGTGACATTTGCAATCTTCAAGTCCTCTGGGATCATGCCAGATTCAAGTGATTCTTGAAAGATCATGACCAATGCATCCATTATCTCTTCAGCAACCTCTCTCGGGACTCTGGGTTGTAGTTAATCTGGTCCAGGTGACTTATCCTCCTTAAGACCTTGGAGTTGCACTTTTTGCTTTCCAAAAGCAATGGCACTCACTCCTGCTCCCTGACACTCACAGACCGCTGGCACAGTGCTAGTATCTTCCACAGTGGAGACTGATGCAAAGTACCCATTAAGTTCATCTACCATTTCTATGTCTCCCATTTCCAGTGGTCCAATATCAACTCTCTCCTATCACCGACCCACCGAATCCCCATACTGACTCCCCCATCACTGACTCCCGATCACCGAATCCCTCACCCACCAAATTCCCATCACCGAATCCCCCACCCACCGAATCCCCATCACCGAATTCCCCATCACCGACTCCCTGTCACCGAATCCCCACCCACCGACTTCCCGTCACCGAATCCCCACCCACCGAATCCCCAGTCACCGAATCCCCATCGCCGAATCCTCCACCCACCGAATCCCCATCGCTGAATCCTCCACCCACCGAATCCCCATCGCCGAACCCCACCCACCGAATCCCCATTGCCGAATCTCCCACCCACTGAATCCCCGTCACCGAATCCCCCGCCCACTGAATCCCCCACCCACCGAATCCCCGTCACCGAATCCCCCGCCCACCGAATCCCCATCACCGAATCCCCCATCACCGAATCTCCCATCACCGAATCCCCCACCCACCGAATCCCCGTCACCGAATCCCCCGTCACCAAATTCCCGTCACCGAATCCCCGTCACCGAATCCCCGTCACCGAATCCCCACCTACCGAATTCCCCATCACCAAATCTCCACCCACCGAATCCCCCGTCACCGAATCCCCCACCCACCGAATCCCCGTCACCGAATTCCCGTCACCGAATCCCCACCTACCGAATTCCCCATCACCAAATCTCCACCCACCGAATCCCCCGTCACCGACTCCCCGTCACCGAATTCCCGTCACCGAATCCCCGCCCATCGAATTCCCCATCACCAAATCCCCACCCACCGAATCCCCGTCACCGACTCCCCCACCCACTAAATCCCCGTCACTGAATCCCCCATCACCGAATCCCCGTCACTGAATCCCCACCCACCGAATCCCCCATCACCAAATCCCCACCCACTGAACCCCCATCACCGACTCCCCCACCCACCTAATCCCCATCACCGAATCCCCATCACCAACTCCCCCACCCGCCGAATCCCCATCACCGACTCCCCACCACCGAATCCCCCATTGAATCCACATCACCGAATCTCCCACCCACTGAATCTCCATCACCAAGTGCCCATCACCAAATCCCCATCACCGACTCCCCCAGCCACCAAATCCCCATCACCGACTCCCCCACCCACTGACCCCCCCCCCCCCAGAGCTCAAGGGTACCCTGTGTGGTCAGGGTGGGTACTGTCCGTGGTCATTCTGGGTGCTCCCCGTGGTCAGGGTGGGTGCTGTCCATGGTCAGAGTGGGTGCTGTCCGTGGTCAGGGTGGGTGCTGTCTGTGGTCAGGGTGGGTGCTCCCTGTGGTTAGTTGGCAGGGACTCTGACTGTGACGATGCTGGTCTTTCACTCACGTTGGCGTGACCAGCTTCCTCTGCCAGTCTCTCAACTCACCACACACTTCCGTTTACCAGGAGAGCCTCCTCCTGTCAATCCTGCCAAAGCACATCGCCGACGAAATGCTGAACGACATGAAGGAGGACAGAGAGTCGAGAGAACCACAACAATTCAACACCATGTACATGTACCGACACGAGAGGGTCAGGTAGGCGTGTTCCGGAGAGAGAGTGGGAAGAGAGACATGAGAGGGCCAGGTCAGAGTGTTCAGGAGAGGGAGGGACGCGAACTGACATGAGAGGGTCAGGTCAGAGAGTCTGGGAGAGTGACGTGAGTCTCAGTTCTGAGTGTACGGGAGGGGGTGTGGACAGTGATGTGAGTCTCAGTTCTGAGTGTACGGGAGGGGGTGTGGACAGTGACGTGAGTCTCAGTACTGAGTGTACGGGAGGGGGTGTGGACAGTGACGTGAGTCTCAGTTCTGAGTGTACGGGAGGGGGTGTGGACAGTGACGTGAGTCCCAGTTCTGAGTGTACGGGAGGGGGTGTGGACAGTGACGTGAGTCTCAGTTCTGAGTGTACGGGAGGGGGTGTGGACAGTGACGTGAGTCTCAGTACTGAGTGTACGGGAGGGGGTGTGGACAGTGACGTGAGTCTCAGTTCTGAGTGTACGGGAAGGGGTGTGGACAGTGACGTGAGTCTCAGTTCTGAGTGTACGGGACGGGGTGTGGACAGTGATGTGAGTCTCAGTTCTGAGTGTACGGGAGGGGGTGTGGACAGTGACTTGTCTCAGTTCTGAGTGTACGGGAGGTTGTGTGGACAGTGACGTGAGTCTCAGTTCTGACTGTACAAGAGGGGGTGTGGACAGTGACTTGTCTCAATTTTGACTGTAAGGGAGTGGGTGTGGATAGTGACATGAGTCTCGGTTCTGACTGTACAGGAGGGGATGTAGATAGTGACTTGTCTCGGTTCTGACTGTTGGGGAGGTTGTGTGGACAGTGACGTGAGTCTGAGTTCTGACTGTACGAGGGGGGTGTGGACAGTGATGTGAGTCTCAGTTCTGACTGTACGAGGGGGTGTAGGTAGTGACTTGTCTCGGTTCTGACTGTATGGGAAGAGGTGTGGACAGTGACATGAGTCTCTCCATTCTGACGGTACAGTACTTGGCCTCCACAGCTGCTCTGGCAGAGAATTCCACAGATCCTCCGCTCGCTGGCGTATGAAACTCCTCTTCATCTCTATTCTAAAAAGCCAACCCTCTATTCTGAGTCCGTGTCCCCTTGTCTTACACGCTCCCACCTTAGGAAACATCCCTTCCATATTCACTCTATCAATGCTTTTCTCCATTCTCTAGGTTTTTCTGAGGTCTCCCCTATTGTTCTGAATTCCAGTGAATACAGGCTCAGAGCCATCAAACACTTTCCCTATGATCCTTCAATCCTGGAATCATTTCAATGAGCCTTGTTTGAACCCTCCCCAGTTGCAGCATATCCTGTCTTAGATACATCTCCCAGAACTGCTGAAGGTACTCCAAATGAGGCCTTGTCAGTGGCTATGTAACCCTCTCATCGGGGTTTTAGAACAACTTGTCTGGTTAGCTAACTCTGCAAACACCCAAGTGACTCAGTGGTGTGAAGACCATCTTTCATCAACAATGCACATCCAGGGTTTAGGGTTCAACCAAACATTAGTGTCAGGATGGTCTGAGTATGTGAACCTCTGTTTGAGTGAATGCTCCATAAATAGTGACCGTACTCAATTATCGGTAGCCTAGAAATGACAGATTGTACACCAGCATAACATTATAGAGAACGTATAGTTACCAGTTTTCAACTTTATCAAACAGTTAACAGAGAAAGAAGAAGAAAGATAGAAGGGCCCAATACAGTTACAGCAGTCTGAATGTGCACATTTCTGTAGTAGCCGAGCGTACCATTTTCCTCACCGACGGTGAATTCTCCTCATCAACCACAGGTAGATCTTTCCTGCACCTCACGAGGCACTTCTTACAGTAGGCTCTCTCCTTCAGATGGGATCCTCCACATGTCTTCTCTGCTGTTCTTCTCTCCACATCTACTGTCAAAATACCCCAACATATCTCCAAGTAAAGTTACAGAGTGATGGTAGTGACATGACAGAGAGTGATGGGGAGTTACGGAGTGATGGTAGTGATGTTACAGAGAGTGGTGGGTAGTTACTGAGTGATGGTAGAGACATGACACAGAGTGGAAGGAAGTTACAGAGTGACGGTAGTGACATTTCAGAGAGTGGGAGGGGGTTACGGAGTGACGGTAGTGACGTTACAGAGAGTGGGAGGGGGTTACGGAGTGACGATAGTGATGTTACAGAGTGGGAGGGGGTTACGGAGTGACGGTAGTGACGTTACAGAGAGTGGGAGGGGGTTACGGAGTGACGGTAGTGACATTACAGAGTGGGAGGGGGTTACGGAGTGACGGTAGTGACGTTTCAGAGAGTGGGAGGGGGTTACGGAGTGACGATAGTGACGTTACAGAGAGTGGGAGGGGGTTACGGTGTGACGGTAGTGACGTTACAGAGAGTGGGAGGGGGTTACGGAGTGACAGTAGTGACGTTACAGAGAGTGGGAGGGGGTTACGGAGTGACGGTGGTGACGTTACAGAGAGTGGGAGGGGGTTACGGAGTGACGGTAGTGACGTTACAGAGAGTGGGAGGGGGTTACGGAGTGACGGTAGTGACATTTCAGAGAGTGGGAGGGGGTTACGGAGTGACGGTAGTGACGTTACGGAGAGTGGGAGGGGGTTACGGAGTGACGGTAGTGACGTTACGGAGAGTGGGAGGGGGTTACAGTGTGACGGTAGTGACGTTACGGAGAGTGGGAGGGGGTTACGGTGTGACGGTAGTGACGTTACAGAGAGTGGGAGGGGGTTACGGAGTGACGGTAGTGACGTTACAGAGAGTGGGAGGGGGTTACGGAGTGATGGTAGTGACATTTCAGAGAGTGGGAGGGGGTTACGGAGTGACGGTAGTGATGTTACAGAGTGGGAGGGGGTTATGGAGTGACGGTAGTGACGTTACAGAGATTGGGAGGGGATACGGAGTGACGATTGTGACGTTACAGAGAGTGGGAGGGGGTTAAGGAGTGACGGTAGTGATGTTACAGAGTGGGAGGGGGTTACGGAGTGACGGTAGTGACGTTACAGAGAGTGGGAGGGGGTTACGGAGTGACGGTAGTGATGTTACAGAGAATGGGAGGGGGTTACGGTGTGACGGTAGTGACATTTCAGAGAGTGGGAGGGGGTTACGGAGTGACGGTAGTGATGTTACAGAGAGTGGGAGGGGGCTACAGAGTGACGGTAGTGATGTTACAGAGAGTGGGAGGGGGTTACGGAGTGATGGTAGTGACATTTCAGAGAGTGGGAGGGGGTTACGGAGTGACGGTAGTGATGTTACAGAGTGGGAGGGGGTTACGGAGTGACGGTAGTGACGTTACAGAGAGTGGGAGGGGGTTACGGAGTGACGGTAGTGACATTACAGAGAGTGGGAGGGGGTTACGGAGTGACGGTAGTGACATTTCAGAGAGTGGGAGGGGGTTACGGAGTGACGGTAGTGATGTTACAGAGAGTGGGAGGGGGTTACGGAGTGACAGTGGTGATGTTACAGAGAGTGGGAGGGGGTTACGGAGTGACGGTAGTGACGTTACAGAGAGTGGGAGGGGGTTACGGAGTGACGGTAGTGACATTACAGAGTGGGAGGGGGTTACGGAGTGATGATAGTGACGTTACAGAGAGTGGGAGGGGGTTACGGAGTGACGGTAGTGACATTTCAGAGAGTGGGAGGGGGTTACGGAGTGACAGTAGTGATGTTACAGAGAGTGGGAGGGGGTTACGGAGTGACGGTAGTGACGTTACAGAGCAGGAGGGGGTTACGGAGTGACGGTAGTGATGTTACAGAGTGGGAGGGGGTTACGGAGTGATGGTAGTGACGTTACAGAGAGTGGGAGGGGGTTACGGAGTGACGGTAGTGACATTTCAGAGAGTGGGAGGGGGTTACGGTGTGACGGTAGTAACATTTCAGAGAGTGGGAGGGGTTACGGAGTGACAGTGGTGATGTTACAGAGAGTGGGAGGGGATTACGGAGTGACGGTAGTGACGTTACAGAGAGTGGGAGGGGGTTACGGAGTGACGGTAGTGACGTTACAGGGAGTGGGAGGGGGTTACGGAGTGACGGTAGTGACGTTACAGAGAGTGGGAGGGGGTTACGGAGTGACGGTAGTGATGTTACAGAGAGTGGGAGGGGTTTACGGAGTGATGGTAGTGACGTTACAGAGTGGGAGGGGGTTACGGAGTGACGGTAGTGACGTTACAGAGTGGGAGGGCATGGTGGAGTAATGGTAGTGATGGGGAATGTGGCGAGTGGGGGTGTTATGGAGTGATGGCAGTGATGTGACAGAGGAAATGAAGTGACAGGGAGTGACTGCCTTCCTCTCTTGATCAGTATCCTGTTTGCGGACATTGTGGGCTTCACACAGCTCTCATCCAGCTGCTCGGCGCAGGAACTTGTCAAACTGCTCAATGAGCTCTTCGCTGGTTTCGACAAACTTGCCGCGGTGAGTAACACCCCACAGATCCCAAACTCACCGATAAACCCACCTGTATACACTCAGCATCACACATTCACCCAGCAGTCTCTGATACACCCATAAAGATACAACCTGATTAACACACTCACTGACACACCCATCCACATACACTCACCCTGACACACTCACTGATACACTCATTCAGACACACTCATCCAATACACCTAAACGGATACACCAACCCCAACACACTCGCTGACAAACCCATCCAGACACTCTCCCCCCAACCCGCTCCCTGCTACACCCATCTGTACGCACTCACCCTGATGCACTCACTGATACACCCATCTGGATACGCTAACCCTGACACACTCACTAACACACCCATCTGGATACACTCAGCCTGACACACTCACTGACAAACCCATCCAGACACACTCATGGATACACTTATCAGAATCCACTCTCTCGACAGTCACATTGATACACCCATCCACACTCACTCTTTGATACACCCATCCAGATACACACCCTCATACACTCACTGATACACCCAAACAGATAGACCAACCCCAACACACTCACTGATACACCCATCCAGACATACTCAACGACACACCCATCTGGATACAGCTACCCTGACACACTCATTCTGTCTCAGTCGCCCTGTCAGCCTGACAGTGACACACTCTGATACACTCAGCACCACTGTGGCTGTCAGTTTCTGGTTGACGGTGGCCATGTGTGACCCGTTTTCTGTTCAGCAGAGGTTCCACCAGCTGCGCATCAAGATCCTCGGTGATTGTTACTACTGCATATGCGGCCTGCCCGACACACGCACCGACCACGCCGTTTGCTCCATACACATGGGTCTTGCCATGGTCAATGCCATCTCGTGAGTATCTCCACCCATGAGGCTCCGACACAGAACATACCCAGGCTGATCCCTGATCCCGACACCCTGAAATCAGAGCAACCCCAGTCTGTCCACTGATTCCAGCCCTCCACCCCCAGAGCAAACCCAGTATGACCACTGACCCCTGACCTCAGCTACCCAAGTCTGACCCAGAGTCTTGGGTGTGAGTTGGACTCCTGTGGGTGTGTGTCTGTGAGTTGGGTTGCTCATGGGGAATAGGAGAGTGTTTGCATGTGTGTCCGTGTCCGTGTGTGTCTGTGTCAGTGTATCTGTGTGTGTGTGTGTGTGCGTGTCTGTGTATCTGTATGTGTCTGTGTGTGTGCGTGTATCTGTGTATGTCCATGTCTGTGTGTGTATGTCTCTGAGTATATGCATGTGTCTGTATGAGTGTATCCATGTGTGTGTGTGTGTGTGTGTGTGTGTGTGTGTGTGTGTGTGTGTTTGTGTGTATTTGCAGTTGTGCATCTGTGTTAATCCGTGTGTGTGTCTGTATCTGTGTGTCTGAGTTTGTGTGTGTGTCTCTGTGTGTGAGAGTCTGTGTGCATGTCTGTCTGAATGTGTGTGTGCGTCCGTCCGTCTGTGTGTGCATGTCTGTCTGTCTGAATGTGTGTGTCCGTCCGACCATGTGTGTGTGTGTCTGTGTGTGTATATGTGTGTGTGTGTGTCTGTGCGTGTGTGTGTCTGCGTGTCTGCTGTATGTGTGTGTGTCCATGTATGTGTCTGTGTATGTCTGCGTGTGTGTGTGTTTCTTTGTAGGTGTGCATCTTTTTTTTTGTGTGTGTGTGTGTGTGTGTGTGTGTGTGTGTGTGCGCGCGTGTGCGCACACGCGCGCGCATGCCTGTGTATCTATGTCTGCAGACGACTGTGCTCTTGTGGCCCACACTCCGGAGGATCTTCAGACTGTCCTTGCTGTGGCGGTGAGAGCGTACAGCAGGATGGGGCTGACTGTCAATACCACCAAGACAGAAGTGGTTTGCCAATGGAGTACCAGTGTCCCACCCACTCTACCTGCCTTCACTGCTGGTGATGAAAAGCTGTCAGTAGTGCCATCTTTCAAATATCTGGGGAGCATTCTCTCTGAGGATAGCGGCATTGACAACGACATCCAGAGCCGCATTAAACAGGCGTCAGCTGCCTTTGGGAGACTTCAGCGTAGAGTCTTTCAGAACAGGAGCCTTTATCCCTCCACAAAGGTCGCCATATACCAAGCAGTCTGTGTCACCACCCTCCTTTATAGCTGTGAAGCTTGGGTAACCTACAGCCATCACATCAAGTCCTTGGAGAGCTTCCACATAAGCTGCCTCCAGCGCATCCTGGGAATTACCTGGCGTGAGCGGGTGCCTCACACTGAAATACTTATAAAGACCAACAGCAGAAGTATTGAGGCCACGATCACCCAGCGTCAGCTGCAGTGGCTGGGGCACGTGATAAGGCTACCCCGCAGAGTGTTATACAGCCAGCTACAACATGGTTGACGCTCAGCTGGAAGGCCAAAGAAGCACCTTAATGATCAGATGAAGAATGCTTTAAGGAAGTGCAAGATCAGACCCGGGGACCTGGTGGATGTTGCTGCTGACCATACCTCATGGAGACAGCTGTGTAGGGACCGGGTTCATATTCTGGAGATGGAAAGAACAACCAGAAGACAGCAGAAGAGAGCCAGGAGAAATGCAGCCATGTTTGCCACCAGTACCACATATACATGTCCCACCTGCAACTGAGCTTGTGGCTCCAGGATAGGACTGTATAGTCATCAAAGATCTCACCGTTAAAGGAGTGGACATCGTCATCGGATTTCGATGGACAACCAAAGAATGTCTGTGTCTGTGTGTATCCGTGTGTGTGTGTGTGTCTGTGTGTGTGCATCCGCGTGTGTATCTGTGTAAGTGTGTCTGTGTTTCTGTGTGCGTGTGTGTGTGTCTCTCTGTATATCTGTGTCTGTGTGAGTGTGTCTGTGTGTGTGCATCCGTGTGTGTATCTGTGTAAGTGTGTCTGTGTTTGTGTGTGCGCGCGCACCCATGTATGTGTGTGTGTGTGTGTGTGTGTGTGTGTCTGTGGGTGTGTGGTTGTGTGTATGTGTGTCTCTGTGTGTGTCTGTGTGCGGGTGTACATATCTGTGTGTTTGTGTGTTTGTGTGTGTGTGTGTGTCTTTGCAGATTTGCATCTGTGTGTGTGTGTGCCCATGTATATGTGTCTGTGACTGTGTGTATTCATGTGTGTGTTTGTCTGTATCTGTCTATGTATGCAAGTGTGTGTGTGTCTTTGCGGATGTGCATCTGTATGTGTGAGCCCGAGTATGTGTGTCTGTGCCTGAGTGTCCGTGTCTGTGTGTGTGTGTTTGTGTGCGCACACGTGCATCTGCATGTGTGTCTGTATCCCTCTGAGTAGGGTTAGTCATGGGGATGGGAGTGTGTGTGTCCATGTGTAGGTTTGTTAATGGGGATGGGAGCGTGTGTGCATGTCCATGTTTGAGTCTGAGTGTATCCATTGTGTGTGCGTCCATGTCATGTGCATGAGTGTCCATCTCTGGGTGCGTGTGTGTGTGTCTGTCTGTCTCCTTAAGTAGGGTTGGTCATGGGTAATGGGACTCTGTGTGTGTCTATGTGTCTGTGTTCGTCTGTGTCTAAGTCTGCCCCTGCATCTCTGTGTCTGGGTGCCTGAGTGTGTGTGACTCTGTGTGTCTATGTGTTTGAGTGTGTGGGACTGTGTGTGCGTGAGAGTGTGTGTTTGTGTGTGTGTGTGTTCCGTTTTTGTGTGTGCGTGTCTGTATCAGTTTCTGTGTGTCTGTGTATGTATCTATGCATGTCCCCCAATGTGTGTGCCTGTGGGTTTGTCCATGTATGTGTCTGTGTGTGTGTGCCACATGTATTTGTATTTCTGTGGGTGTGTCCGTGTAGGTCTGTCTCCTTGTGTATGTGAGTGTCTGAGTGTGTAAGTGTGAGTGTGTGTGTTTCTGTGTGTGTGTGTATGTGTGTGTGTCTGTGTGTGTGTGTTTGTGTGTGAGTGTGTGTTTCTGTGTGTGTGAGTGTGTGTTTGTGTGTGTGAGTGTGTTTGTGTGTGTGAGTGTGTGTGTGTGGGGGGGGGGAAATGCGTGTGTATGTACATACCGGTCACACTCCCTGTGTGTGTCCATGTGTGCCTGTGTACCGGCACACCCTTTGCTCTCTCTCTCTCACAGTTGTTTTTCAGGTCTGTGCGTGAGACGACGAGGACGGATGTGAACATGCGTGTCGGGATACACAGTGGTACTGTGCTGGGCGGTGTCCTGGGCCAGAAGAACTGGCAATATGATGTCTGGTCCACAGACGTGACCCTGGCCAACAAGATGGAGGCAAGCGGCATTCCTGGGTAGGGGCTTCCTTCCTCTGTGCCCCATAACCCTTCTCCTTCTCAGGAGAGAAGCTTTATACTGTCTCCCCTCAGACATCTCTATTCCTCCATCAGGTCCCCTCTTGCCCTCCTGCACACCGAGAAAGCGAACCCCGTCACTCCTCATTCCCTTCATAACTGAAACACTCCATCCCAAGCAACGTCCAGGTGACTACACCTTTACACCCTCTCCAACACTGCCACGTACTACCTGTCATGTGATCACAGGACATAGACGCAGAATTAGGCCTCTGGTTTCTTCCCCTCATCTCACCTGTTCCCCCTTACTGTCTCTTACACACATTGCCTGTTTCCCCTAACTCTCCCTTCACCCCATGTCACCTGGTCCCCCTTATCCCTTCACCCAACATCGCCTGTTCCCCCTTACAGTCTCTTCACCCAGCATCGCCTGTTCCCCCTTACCGTCTCTTACACACATTGCCTGTTTCCCCAACCCTCCCTTCACCCCATGTCACCTGTTTCCCCCTTATCTCTTCACCCAGCATCACCTGTTCCCCCTTACCGTCTCTTCACCCAGCATTGCCTGTTCCTCCTTACCATATCTTCACCCGAAATTGCCTGTTCTCCCTTACCGTCTCTTCACCCCATGTCGCCTGTTCCCCCTTACTGTCTCCTACACACGTTGCCTGTTTTCCCCTTACCGTCTCTTCACCCCATATCGCCTGTTCTTCCTTACCATATCTTCACCCAGCTTTGCCAGTTCCCCCTTACCGTCTCTTTACCCAGCATTGCCTGTTCCCCCTTACCATATCTTCACCCTGTATCGCCTGTTCCCCCTTACCGTCTCTTCACCCAGCATTGCCTGTTCCCCCTTACCGTCTCTTCACCCAGCTTTGCCTGTTCCCCCTGATCATATCTTCACCCAGCATCGCCTGTTGCCCTTACCGTCTCTTCACCCAGCATCACTGTTCCTCCTTACCATCTCTTCACCCAGCATCGCCTGTTCCCCCTTACCATATCTTCACCCTGTATCGCCTGTTCCCCCTTACCGTCTCTTCACCCAGCATTGCCTGTTCCCCCTTACCGTCTCTTCACCCAGCTTTGCCTGTTCCCCCTGATCATATCTTCACCCAGCATCGCCTGTTGCCCTTACCGTCTCTTCACCCAGCATCACTGTTCCTCCTTACCATCTCTTCACCCAGCATCACCTGTTCCTCCTTACCATATCTTCACCTGAAATCACCTGTTCCCCCTTACCATATCTTCACCCCATGTCGCCTGTTCCCCCTTACTGTGTCTTACATACGTTGCCTGTTTTCCCCTTACCGTCTCTTCACCCCATATCGCCTGTTCCCCCTTACCATATCTTCACCCAGCTTCGCCAGTTCCCCCTTACCGTCTCTTCACCCAGCATTGCCTGTTCCCCCTTACTGTCTCTTCACCCAGCATCGCCTGTTCCCCTTTCCATATCTTCACCCCATGTCACCTGTTCCTCCTCACCATATCTTCACCCAGCATCGCCTGTTCCCCCTTACCGTCTCTTCACCCAGCATTGCCTGTTCCCCCTTTCCATATCTTCACCCCATGTCACCTGTTCCTCCTCACCATATCTTCACCCAGCATCGCCTGTTCCTCCTTACTGTCTCTTCACCCCACATCGCCTGTTCCCCCTTACCATATCTTCACCCAGCTTCGCCTGTTCCTCCTTACTCTCTGTCTCTCTGTCACATCGCACCAGCTGTTCCCACTTTCCATCTCTTCACCTGGCATCACTTGTTCCCCCTTATTGTCTCTTCACCAAGCTTTGCCTGTTCCCAATCGCTCTGTCTTCCCCCTGCACCAGCTGTTTTCCTGTTCCATCTCTTCACCACACGGCACTGTTTCTCTTACCATTTCTTCATACCACGTTGCCTGTTCCTCCTTATTGTCTCTTCACCTGGTGTCACCTCTTCACCTGACGTCACCTGTTTCCCCCTTACCATCTCTTCACCTAATATCACCTGTTCTGCTCATGGTCTCTTCACTCAGTGTCACCTCTTTCCCCTTACCGTCCCTTCACCTCGCATCGCCTGTTCACCCTTATCATCCTTCACCACGCATCGCCTGTTTAGTACTCTCATGGTCTCTTCACCTAGTGTCGCCTGTTCCCTCTTACCATCTTTTCACTCCACATCGCCTGTTCAGTACCCTCATGGTCTCTTCACCCCATGTTATATGTTCCCACTCACTGTCTCTTCACCCAACATCGCCTGTTCCCCTTACCCTCTCTTCATGCCACGAAATCTGTTCCCCCTTTCCGTCTCTTCACCCAGTATTGCCTGTACCCCCCCATGGTCTTCAACCCTCGTTGCCCGTTCCCCATCATCGTCTCTTCACCTGGTGACACCTGTTCCCCCTTTCCGTCTCTTCACCCAGCATTGCCTGTTCTCCTTTAGTGTCTCTTCACCCCGCGTCGCCTGATCCCCCTTTAATGTCTCTTCACCCTGTGTTGCCTGTTCCTCCTCATGTTCTCTTCAACCCACGTTGCCTGTTCCCCTTACCAGTTCTTCAACCTGTGTCACCTATTCCCAATTACCATCCTTCACCTGGTGTTACCTGTTCCCCTTTCCATCTCTACTACCCTGTGTCACTTATTCCCCTTACCCTCTCTTTAGCCTGCATCAACTCTTCCCCTTTACAGTCTCATCACCCTGCATCGACTGTTCACTCTTACCATCTCTTCACCCTGCATCGCCTATTTGTCCCTTACCGTCCCTTCACACCACGTCGACTCTTCTGCCTTACTGTCTCTTCACCCAGCATCGCCTGATCGTCGTTACTGTCTCTTCAACCCCGTGTCGCTTGTTCCCTCACTGACTGTTCAGCTCATGTCGGCTGTGCCCTCACTGACTGTTTCCACATGTCTATTGTAACCTCACTGACTGTTGACCTGGTGTCAGCTGTTCCTTTTACTGACTGTTTCTACATGTTAACTGTAACCTCACTGACTGTTCACACCCTCTCAGCTGTTCCCACACTGACTGGCTCCACATGTTGATTTTAACCTCACTGACTGTTCACCGTGCATCAGCTGTTCCCTCACTGACTGTTTCCCCGTGACAAATGTTCCTACACTGTCTATTCACTCTGCATCGACTGTTCCCCCACTGACTCTTTTCACACATCGACTGTTCCCTCACTGACTTGTTCCACATGTCGATTGTAACCTCACTGATTGTTCACCTTTCATCGGCTGTTCTCTCACTGACTGTTCCTTCACATCGGCAGTCCCCTCACTGTTTGTTTCCTTACATCCGCTGACACTTTACTGACTGTTCACCCATGTCGACTGTTCCCTCACTGACTGTTCACATACGTCGGTTGTACCTTTACTGTCTGTTTCCCCATGTCGGCTGTTCCCTCACTGACTGTTCACCCTATGTCACAAATCACCCCATACCAATTTTATCCCCACACGGATTCATGCCGATTGTTCCCCACGTTAACTGTTCTCCTCTGGTAATAGTGCTGTTTTCTGTCCACAGGAGAGTGCACATCTCGCAGAGCACTCGCAGCTGTCTGAATGGAGAGTTTGAGCTGGAAGCAGGAGAGGGCGGGAAGAGGAACGAGTATTTGAGGGAGAAGGGCATTGAGACGTACCTGGTGGTGGTGCCCAAAACGTCACGTGCCAGGAGTGGGATAAATGGAGTCGTGAGTCCAGTGTTCAGGGTTCAGGGGTCACAGGGCGAGTGGCAAGGGCAAGTTTCAATCTCTACCCTTTGTCCCCCTCACCACCCAACATCCTTTCCTCCCAATCACCTATCCTCTCTCAATGCTCTTTCTTTTTCACCCTCCTCACCCCTGCTTACCCCCATACCCCTCTCCCCACCCTCATACGTCTCCCTTCCCTCTCCCACCCCATACCCTTCCACATTCGTGAGCTTTCTCTTCCCTATTTGCACCCTGATCCTCCCAGCGCTTTTCCTCTCCCCACTGTGCTATTTCCTCCTGTCTCCCATCCAGTTATTTCTGGTGAATCCCCCAACATACCGCCGATGTCCCTCTGCTGATCTTATTCCTCCGTGTTCTCCACAGAGCATCTCTGTCGACACCCCCGGGTCTCTTCTTGAACGTGTAACACAGTGCAGAGCAGAAATATCTCTCTCTTCCCACTCCCGATATCACTGAGGTCTTCTCCCTCTCTCTCCTAGAAACTCTCCCTGGCCTCATCCAATGGGGACTCGCCGCTGTTGATCAACACGACGGAATGTAACGGCAATGTTCACACGTGCACCAGTCCCGAGGAGCTGCATGCGCGGGTCAGTGGGCAGAGGCGAACTGGTGGGGTGGGGTGGTGTTGGATGCTCGCTATTGAGCTGGGGAGCACTCAGCTAGTAGCAATCTCAACACGATTGGGTTAGCCATGGGAGGAGAAAGTAGCAGTCAATGTAAACTGGTAACTGGGAGGAAGAACTGTTTCAATGGGATGGGAGTGGATCGGCCCTGGTAACATGGAATCCGCAGCACCCCTTAGGTGCCTCACACAATAGACAGTCTCCTGCAACTGCGGAGCATAGGAGCAGGAAGCTATTCCAAAGCTTCTTGGGCCAGAGGGGAGGCGAAGAGGAGAATTCTTGAGCCTCCTCGAACCCGGTGGAGGTGAAATTTTTTTTCTGAGCCTCCTGGGCCAGCGAGGAGGTGAAGAGGAGAACTCCTGAGCCTCCTGGGCCGGTGAGGAGGTGAAGAGGAGAATTCCTGAACCTCCTGGGCCGGCGAGGAGGTGAAGAGGAGAATTCCTGAACCTCCTGGGCCAGGAGGAGGTGAAGAGGAGAATTCCTGAACCTCCTGGGCTGGAGAAGTTGCGGGGGGAGAGACAATGCCTAAGCCTCCCTGACCAGAGGCAGGGAAGAGAACAGTTCCAGAACAGCCTAGACCAGGAAGGAGGTGAAGGGGACAGTTCCTGACCCTACTGGACAGGAGGAAAAGTGCATCGGGCAATTTCTGACCTCCATGCGACATGGAGGAGATGAAAAGGGTGATTCTGGAGCTCGCTGGACTCAGTGAGGGTGGGATCAGAGACCCAGCAGACATATTCACTACAGCAGTGAATGGTACAGTCGATGTGCTGGGAGTGTGGGTCATATCAGAGACCCAGCGGACAGTTTCAGTACAGTGTGAATTGTACAGTCGATGTGCTGGGAGTGTGGGTCGTATCAGAGACCCAGCGGACAGTTTCACTACAGTGTGAATAGTACAGTCGGTGTGCTGGGAGTGTGGGTCGTATCAGAGACCCAGCGGACAGTTTCACTACAGTGTGAATGGTACAGTCGGTGTGCTGGGAGTGTGGGTCGTATCAGAGACCCAGTGGATAGTTTCACTACAGTGTGAATAGTACAGTCGATGTGCTGGGAGTGTGGGTCGTATCAGCGACCCAGCGGACAGTTTCACTACAGTGTGAATAGTACAGTCGATGTGCTGGGAGTGTGGGTCGTATCAGAGACCCAGCGGACAGTTTCACTACAGTGTGAATTGTACAGTCGGTGTGCCGTGAGTGTGGGTCGTATCAGCAACCCAGCGGACAGTTTCAGTACAGTGTGAATTGTACAGTCGATGTGCTGGGAGTGTGGGTCATATCAGAGACCCAGCGGACAGTTTCACTACAGTGTGAATAGTACAGTCGGTGTGCTGGGAGTGTGGGTCGTATCAGAGACCCAGCGGACAGTTTCACTACAGTGTGAATAGTACAGTCGATGTGCTGGGAGTGTGGGTCGTATCAGAGACCCAGCGGACAGTTTCACTACAGTGTGAATTGTACAGTCAGTGTGCCGTGAGTGTGGGTGGTATCCGAGGCACAGCGGACAGTTTCACTACAGTGTGAATGGTACAGTCGGTGTGCTGGGAGTGTGGGTGGTATCAGAGACCCAGCGGACAGTTTCAGTACAGTGTGAATGGTACAGTCGGTGTGCTGGGAGTGTGGGTCGTATCAGCGACCCAGCGGACAGTTTCAGTACAGTGTGAATTTTACAGTCGGTGTGCTCAGAGCGTGGGTGGTATCCGAGACACAGCGGACAGTTTCACTACAGTGTGAATTGTACAGTCGGTGTGCTGGGAGTGTGGGTGGTATCCGAGACACAGCGGACAGTTTCAGTACAGTGTGAATTTTACAGTCGGTGTGCTCAGAGCGTGGGTGGTATCCGAGACACAGCGGACAGTTTCACTACAGTGTGAATTGTACAGTCGGTGTGCTGGGAGTGTGGGTGGTATCCGAGGCACAGCGGACAGTTTCAGTACAGTGTGAATAGTACAGTCGGTGTGCCGTGAGTGTGGGTCGTATCAGAGACCCAGCGGACAGTTTCACTACAGTGTGAATTGTACAGTCGGTGTGCTGGGAGTGCGGGTGGTATCCGAGACACAGCGGACAGTTTCAGTACAGTGTGAATTTTACAGTCGGTGTGCTCAGAGCGTGGGTGGTATCCGAGACACAGCGGACAGTTTCAGTACAGTGTGAATTGTACAGTCGGTGTGCTGGGAGTGTGGGTCATATCAGAGACCCAGCGGACAGTTTCACTACAGTGTGAATGGTACAGTCAGTGTGCTGGGAGTGTGGGTCGTATCAGCGACCCAGCGGACAGTTTCACTACAGTGTGAATTGTACAGTCGGTGTGCTGGGAGTGTGGGTCGTATCAGAGACCCAGTGGATAGTTTCACTACAGTGTGAATGGTACAGTCGGTGTGCTGGGAGTGTGGGTCATATCAGAGACCCAGCGGACAGTTTCAGTACCGTGTGAATTGTACAGTCGATGTGCTGGGAGTGTGGGTCGTATCAGAGACCCAGCAGACAGTTTCACTACAGTGTGAATTGTACAGTCGGTGTGCTGGGAGTGTGGGTGGTATCCGAGACACAGCGGACAGTTTCAGTACAGTGTGAATTTTACAGTCGGTGTGCTCAGAGCGTGGGTGGTATCCGAGACACAGCGGACAGTTTCACTACAGTGTGAATTGTACAGTCGGTGTGCTGGGAGTGTGGGTGGTATCCGAGGCACAGCGGACAGTTTCAGTACAGTGTGAATAGTACAGTCGGTGTGCTGTGAGTGTGGGTCGTATCAGAGACCCAGCGGACAGTTTCACTACAGTGTGAATTGTACAGTCGGTGTGCTGGGAGTGTGGGTGGTATCCGAGACACAACGGACAGTTTCAGTACAGTGTGAATTTTACAGTCGGTGTGCTCAGAGCGTGGGTGGTATCCGAGACACAGCGGACAGTTTCAGTACAGTGTGAATTGTACAGTCGGTGTGCTGGGAGTGTGGGTGGTATCCGAGGCACAGCGGACAGTTTCAGTACAGTGTGAATGGTACAGTCGGTGTGCTGGGAGTGTGGGTCGTATCAGCGACCCAGCGGACAGTTTCACTACAGTGTGAATTGTACAGTCGGTGTGCTGGGAGTGTGGGTCGTATCAGAGACCCAGTGGATAGTTTCACTACAGTGTGAATGGTACAGTCGGTGTGCTGGGAGTGTGGGTCATATCAGAGACCCAGCGGACAGTTTCAGTACCGTGTGAATTGTACAGTCGATGTGCTGGGAGTGTGGGTCGTATCAGAGACCCAGCAAACAGTTTCACTACAGTGTGAATTGTACAGTCGGTGTGCTGGGAGTGTGGGTGGTATCCGAGACACAGCGGACAGTTTCAGTACAGTGTGAATTGTACAGTCGTTGTGCTGGGAGTGTGGGTGGTATCCGAGGCACAGCGGACAGTTTCAGTACAGTGTGAATGGTACAGTCGGTGTGCTGGGAGTGTGGGTCGTATCAGCGACCCAGCGGACAGTTTCACTACAGTGTGAATTGTACAGTCGGTGTGCTGGGAGTGTGGGTCGTATCAGAGACCCAGTGGATAGTTTCACTACAGTGTGAATGGTACAGTCGGTGTGCTGGGAGTGTGGGTGGTATCAGAGACCCAGCGGACAGTTTCACTACAGTGTGAATTGTACAGTCGATGTGCTGGGAGTGTGGGTCGTATCAGCGACCCAGCGGACAGTTTCAGTACAGTGTGAATTTTACAGTCGATGTGCTGGGAGTGTGGGTCGTATCAGCGACCCAGCGGACAGTTTCAGTACAGTGTGAATAGTACAGTCGGTGTGCTGGGAGTGTGGGTCGTATCAGAGACCCAGCGGACAGTTTCACTACAGTGTGAATTTTACAGTCGATGTGCTGGGAGTGTGGGTCGTATCAGCGACCCAGCGGACAGTTTCAGTACAGTGTGAATAGTACAGTCGGTGTGCTGGGAGTGTGGGTGGTATCAGCAACCCAGTGGATAGTTTCAGTACAGTGTGAATAGTACAGTCGGTGTGCTGGGAGTGTGGGTCGTATCAGCGACCCAGCGGACAGTTTCAGTACGGTGTGAATTGTACAGTCGGTGTGCTGGGAGTGTGGGTCGTATCAGAGACCCAGTGGATAGTTTCACTACAGTGTGAATGGTACAGTCGGTGTGCTGGGAGTGTGGGTCGTATCAGCGACCCAGCAGACAGTTTCACTACAGTGTGAATTTTACAGTCGGTGTGCTGGGAGTGTGGGTCGTATCAGAGACACAGCGGACAGTTTCACTACAGTGTGAATGGTACAGTCGGTGTGCTGGGAGTGTGGGTCGTATCAGCGACCCAGCGGACAGTTTCAGTACAGTGTGAATTGTACAGTCGGTGTGCTGGGAGTGTGGGTCGTATCAGAGACCCAGTGGATAGTTTCAGTACAGTGTGAATTGTACAGTCGGTGTGCTGGGAGTGTGGGTGGTATCAGCAACCCAGTGGATAGTTTCAGTACAGTGTGAATAGTACAGTCGGTGTGCTGGGAGTGTGGGTGGTATCAGCGACCCAGCGGACAGTTTCAGTACCGTGTGAATAGTACAGTCAGTGTGCCATGAGTGTGGGTGGTATCAGAGACCCAGCGGACAGATTTAGTAAGGCAGCCAAAGCGGTGCTCTAAGTGTTGGGAAATGGGATCCATGTAGAAAGGTGGTCAAGATAGAAACAGAAGGGCCAAAGTCCTGTTAGTGCTCACCAACTCT
Organism: Mobula birostris; assembly: GCF_030028105.1. Classification (NCBI taxonomy): domain Eukaryota; kingdom Metazoa; phylum Chordata; class Chondrichthyes; order Myliobatiformes; family Myliobatidae; genus Mobula; species Mobula birostris. The sequence continues at coordinate 1,499,321 of NC_092377.1, read as the reverse complement.
GACTGGCAGGTATCGATCACACTGTTGTCTTCAATTTCAATATATGTCATTGGACACGGTTTTAAGGTGCTTGGTCGCCTCACTACAGGAAGGATGTGGAAACCATAGAAAGGGTGTAGAGGAGATTTACAAGGATGTTGCCTGGATTGGGGAGCATGTCTTATGAGAATAGGTTGAGTGAACTCGGCCTTTTCTCCTTGGAGCGGTGGAGGATGAGAGGTGACCTGATAGAGGTGTAGAAGATGATGAGAGGCATTGGTCGTGTGGATAGTCAGAGGCTTATTCCCAGGGCTGAAATGGCTAACACGAGAGGGCACAGGTTTAATGTGCTTGGGAGTAGGTACAGAGGGGACGTCAAGGGCAAGTTTTTTTTCGCAGAGAGTGGTGAGTGCGTGGAATGGGCTGCTGGTGGCAGTGGTGGGAGCGGATACAATAGGGTCTTTTAAGAGACTCCTGGACAGGTACATGGAGCTCAGAAAAATAGAGGGCTATGGGTAACTCTAGTAATTTCTAAAGTAAGTACATGTACGGCACAGCATTGTGACCGAAGGGCCTGTATTGCGTTGTAGGTTTTCTATATTTCTTTGTTGCTATGTTAGGGAAATATTTAAAAGTTCAAGGTGATGGGACTGGGGGCAGGAATCAACGAGACGTATGGATTGATGGTGTTCGTGGAAACTTGGGAACTGGGCAGAACATTGATGGAAGAGCATGGTGTGTAACAGACTGGAGAAGTTTGTAAGGGAGGGAGCAGTGTGTAACGGAGTGAGACGGTGTACAGTGATGTGTAATGGAGAGGCACAGTGCGTAATAGTGTGCAACAGAGGGAGTGGTGTGTGAGACAGTGTACAGTGATGTGTAATGGTGAGGCAAGGTGTGTAACGGAGGGTGTAGTGTGGTGTGAGACGATGTACAGTGATGTGTAATAGTGAGGCAAGTTGTATAACAGAGGGTGTAGTGTGGTGTGAGACAGTGAGCAACATATGGGGCTGAGAATGCCCTGGAACAGTGTGAGATATGTCCCTCTCTCTTTATTTTGCCCTTGGGTAGGTTGTTCACCCTTCATTCCCCAACCCACGGAGGAGGCTGCGGTTACGAGATCTATCTGAACGGGTGGTCGACTCGGAACAGAACCAACGGGAGCTGAATGAGTTACTGAATGCTGCCCTGTTGGAGCGAGAGAACGTGCAGGCGTGAGTTCACAACCTTGTCAGGGGTGGGCTCATCAGAAGCTCAGGGGTCATTGAGGGAGTTTAGGGTCAGGGGTCATTGAGTGAGTTCAGGGTCGGGGGTCATTGAGTGAGTTCAGGGTCGGGGGTCATTGAGTTCAGAGTCAGGGTCATTGAGTTCAGGGTCAGGGGTCATTGAGTGAATTCAGGGTCAGGGCTTTGGGTGGGCTCAGGTTAGGGGGGCATGGTCAGGGATGGCAGGGTGGGGTCATGAGTCAGAGTCAGGGTTTGTGGTTTGGGGAGGAGTTGGTCATGGGTTGTAGAGTGGGGTAGTGTCAAGATCATGAGTAATACAGGGTCAGACGTCAGGGGATCTGGTCAATGTGTTTAGATTGAAGTTTGCAGGGTGAGAGCAGGCAGTGGGTGTCGAGGGATGGGCTGGAGCATTGGGGTGAGGGGTGAGGGGTGGTGGGGGAATGTTGGACCATTGAGATATGTAGTCAGTGTGAAGTCAGTCTCACACACTGGCAGTGCTACCCCTGACCAGAGCCCATGTTGTTGACAGGACGAAAGGACGATGCACGAACCTCCTGTCGCTCAGATTCAAGGCGCCAGAGATGGAGAACCGGTTCTCTGTGGAGCGGGAGAAGCAGAGTGGGGCTGCCATCAGTTGCTCCTGTGTCGTCCTCGCCTTCTCCTTCCTCGTCCAGCTATCCATCGACCCAGGGTCAGCAATGGTCGAAGTGTCATGTCACAGGGGTCAGAATGTCGGGTCCCAGGGGTCGGAATGTCATCACAGTGGTCGCAATGTCGGGTCCCAGGGGTCGGAATGTCAGGTCACACGGGTCAGGAATCAGCATCCGTCACCAGGACAGGATGTGGAGGCGTTCTGGGACCCGTCACCGGGATCAAACGGGGGTTCAGGGACCCCTCACCAGGACAGAACGAAGGGTCAGGCAGCCTTCACTGGGACAGAATGGGGGTTTTGGGGGCAAGCAATCCATGAGGGGTTTAGGTGGGATAGTTATTCATGTCCTTGATGTGGGCCGGCTGCTGCCAGCAAAGCCTTGAGCTGTTTTGACTTCTCATTGTCCAGACTTCTTGTACACCTCAGTGTCATTTCCGTAAAAACTTCAGGAGGTTTGCGGTCACGAGTTCACGATTTACCCTGTGACAGGGAAGGTTTGTGGAGTGGAAAGGGTTAACAGCCTCCCCATCCAGCAACTGCCTGACCAGCTGAGTGGTATGACAAGGGAGTGAGGGTAAGGGAGGGGGTCCACACTGTGGCATTCACCCCACTCTGGGTGAGAGGGGACGGGTTTGGTCTGACAGAGTTGTGGGGGTTTCAATTTCTCTCTTCGTTCTCAGATTGTGGATCAACTACGTCACCTTCGTCATTGGCGAGATACTGCTCGTCATCCTCACCGTCCTCTCACTTGCTGCTGTCTTCCCCAGGGTGAGTCTCCCATCAGTCAAACCCCCAGGGGAGACTCACTCCCCGAGGGGGACACTTTCAACTGTCAAACCCCCAGGGTAGACTCAGTCCCCCAGGGGGACACTTTCACCAGTCAAACCTCCAGGGGGAGACTCACTCCCCCAGGGGGACACTTTCACCAGTCAAACCCTCAGGGAGGAACTCACTCCCCCAGGGGGACACTTTCACCAGTCAAACCCTCAGGGGGAGACTCACTCCCCCAGGGGGACACTTTCACCAGTCAAACCCCCAGGGTAGACTCACTCCCCCAGGGGGACACTTTCACCAGTCAAACCCTCAGGGGGAAACTCACTCCCCCAGGGGGACACTTTCACCAGTCAAACCCCCAGGGTAGACTCACTCCCCCAGGGGGACACTTTCACCAGTCAAACCCTCAGGGGGAAACTCACTCCCCCAGGGGGACACTTTCACCAGTCAAACCCCCAGGGTAGACTCAGTCCCCCAGGGGGACACTTCCACCAGTCAAACCCTCAGGGGGAAACTCACTCCCCCAGGGGGACACTTTCACCAGTCAAACCTCCAGGGGGAGACTCACTCCCCCAGGGGGACACTTTCACCAGTCAAACCTCCAGGGGGAGACTCACTCTCCCAGGGGGACACTTTCACCAGTCAAACCTCCAGGGGGAGTCTTCCACCAGTCAAACCCCCAGGGGAGGCTCACTCCCCCGGGGCAGACTATCAGTCCGACACTCCCCCAGGGGGAGACAAGAAGTTCAATGCACGCTTACGGTGAGTCATTCAATCGGTCAACCACCCAGGGTGAGACGATGACGATTAGTCTGACATTCACCCAGAGTGAAACCAGTAGTCCGTGACCACCCGAGGATGACACTATTAGTACGTCACACCTCCAGGGTCAGTTCTTCCAACATCACCACCCACAGGAAAAGTCCTTCACTCCCTCTCAATGTCCCTCTCTCCGTCACTCCCCCTCACCATCCCTCGCTCCCTCAATCTCCCTCACCGTCCCTCGCTCTGTCACTCCCCTTCACGGTGAGACTATCTGTCCATCCCCCACTCACTCCCTCACCCTCTCTCCCTCCCTCACCCCCTCACTTTGAGTCTCCCTTCCTCACACCTCGGACTGTCTGTGTTTCAGATCTTTCCATCAAAGCTGGTTGTGTTCTCCACGTGGATTGATCGGACCCGCTGGGCACGTAACACGTGCGCCATCACTGCTGCCCTAATCCTCACCCTGGCACACACTGTCGACATGGTGAGTGCACACACTCACACTCACTTCTTCACACACACACTCATTCATTCAGACTCGCACACATTGACTCCTGCACACTCTCATACTTATACAATGCACTCACATACGTGTACCTACACGCTCACACACACGTGTACCTACACACACAGTGTACCTACACACATGTGTACCTACACACACACACGTGTACCTACACACTCACTCATACGTGTACCTACACACACACACACACACACACACACGTGTACCTACACACACACACACACAGACACACACACATACACACACACACACACACACACACACACACATGTACCTACACGCTCTCACACACAAGTACCTTATGTTATGTAGCCCGTAACTGGGTTGCCAAACCAGCAGAAATGGACCACTTAGTTGGAGTCTGGATTACTGAAACTAAGAAAGTTTTATTAAAGAAATAAGTAACACAGTACTCTAAACGTAAGGATATAAATGCAATGGGTTAGCAATGATAAAACACACATGTACACAGAACTAGGATAATAGGAATCAATCAAGCTCTATCACAGTCTAGGGGTAAAATGATCAGTCTCAAGTGACACAGAGTCAGTTCAGTTTAGTTCAGTTCGCAGTAATTGCTGTTGTGCTGTTGAGGGGAGAGAGAGAGAGAGAGCGCGAATGCTGATATTCAAATCGGATTCAAACAGACCTTTGATATTCCTTGCAGTTAGCTTTCGGGCGAGCCCTTTTTAAAGTCTTCTGAGGTCACCGACTGTGACCCCTCCATTCCGGATACGATCGTTCTTCTGCGGTAAACCCAGCACCCAGGCAAGGGCAGACACACACACCAGGTTCCCACCGATCGTACCTTTTCACTCTATGCGTCTATGGTTGGTCCCGCGACCAGACCTCCAAAACTCCCACCAACTTGTGGGGGGGCACCGCACCTCCAGGGTCTTGTTACCTCGTGGTGTGTCGCTTGCCTTAGTGAACCTGTTCCTTTTATCCCCCTGCTGGGGAATCGCCTGTCCATCAAACTTCAAACAGTTCAGGTTCAAAGCAACCAGTCTGAGAATACTCAGAACTGTGTCTCTTTTCGTTAATCTCTCTCGTCTCTCATTTATTAGCATTTTGAATGTTTCCCCATTGTCTCTCTCTTATCTGTCTTATCGGCATCAATCTTCTGATAACTTGGTCTGTTGTCACACTACACACTCACACATATGTGTACCTACACACTCATACATTGATATACCTGCACACCTAGTCCTATGTGGTCATGATCAAGGTTGTGGCCGGGGTTGGCTTTTGGGTCAGGTTCAGTGCTGAGGTTGGGGCTGAGGTTTTAGTCATGATTAGGTGCTGAATTTTGGTCAGTTGTAAATGGGGCACAGGTGACAGTGAGTTGGGATTATGTTTCTGAATGGGTCAGGGGTCAGTGTTTGAGTTTGGGTCAGTATTACAAGGGACAGAGGTGACAGTGAGTTGGGGTTATGGTTCTGATGGGGTCAGGGATTGGGCTGGGGTTTGGTCACAATTACAGTCTGGGTTTGGGGCAGGTTGTGTATGGGGACAGAGGTGACAGTGGGTTTGGGTTCAGGTTCGGATTAGAGTCTGAATGTTCCAGGACCGGGGAGACGGTGAGTTGGGTTCTGAGTGAGCCTGGTCTTGGTGGTCTGAAACCTCTGTAGGTGGGGCGTTCAGTTATGTTTCAGCTGCATGACCTCGGTTGTGGCACAGACCAGGCCACTCATGATTTGGGATCTCCTGTTGCGTCCATTGAGGAAAGACACATTGGAGCCATCTGTAAGCCGCTGGATTCCATCCATGTTTGGGGACTGGGAAGACAAGCTGGAATGCATTCATCTGCAACTGCTCTTGCGTGAGATAGGGAACTGTTGCAGGCTTGTTCTTGCAGAAACATGGCTGCAAGACAACATCCATGCTCCATCAATCTACAGGCCAGGACACTTAGAGACTAGGGCTAAATGATTTTTCTTGTGACTTTATGATTTTCTGCAGCCGTGACAATATGTCCTATATGCGTTATGTGTGATAGTTGACCCTGTATTTTGCACCTTGGCTGTGTTCACATGTATGGCTGAATGACAATTCAACTTGAACTTGAATGTTTTCTCCCCCAGCTCACCTGCCTGCAGACTTCTGGGACTCCACCCTACAGGAATATGAGCCAGGTTCACAGTAGCTGTGTAAAGGATCCCAAGTATTACAGTAGCCTCTGTGTACTCCTCCTGATCGGGATTACCATGCTAGTCCAAGCCAGTCACATGGTGAAGTCCTCCCTGATGCTTGTGGCGGGTGGGACCTACACGCTACTCAGCCTCCTGGTCTGGAGGGACATCTTTGAAGACTACGATCGAGAACGTTTCCAACATTCCCAGTAAGTGCATTTAGAGCGGGGGGTGTCGTGTGTGTACAGAATTCATGAACTCCCTCGACTGGGGCAGCAACTTACTTACGGCCTCTGCCTCTTACACCTTAGCTGTTCAGGGGAGCAATGAAAGTTCTCTATTTCCGGCAGTGGTCAGGACTTCTTTCATTGTGCCAGTACCTTCCTCTCAGTTTTCACGACTGTCAGTCATGCAAGTCCCAGGTCCAGGCTCACGAATACATAGCACTCAGATGTAGAAGCATTCTTCATTGCTGATTCTGCAGCAATTTTGATTGACCAGTCAGGGTTGTTAGCTCTGAGCAGAACCCCCGACCCTGGAGGACTGCTGGACCACTCTCACTCTGTCCACTGTCCTTTGACCTGTGGGTGACCCTACTAAGAGCCAAAACCTAAAGACCTGACTCCAGCCAGCATAACTGCCTGGTTCATTGAGGCATGCGAGCCTCCAAATTATGACAAGATTTTGGTCCTCTTGGAGGAGGGGCAGCAAGAGGTGGGCAATTCTAGATCTGGTTCTAGAAACATAGAAAACCTACAGCACAATACAGTCCCTTCGGCCCACAACGCTGTGCCGAACATGTACCTTCTTCAGAAATTACCGAGGGTAACCCATAGCCCTCTATTTTTCTAAGCTCCATGTACCTATCCAGGAGTCTCTTAAAAGACCCTATCGTATCCACCTCCACCACCGTCGCCAGCAGCCCATTCCACGCACTCACCACTCTGTGTAAGAAACTTACCCCTGACATCTATGTACATACTTCCAAGCAACATAAAACTGTGCCCTCTCATGTTAGCCATTTCAGCCCTGGGAAAAAGCCTCTGACTATCCACACAATCAATGGCTCTCATCATCCTATACACCTCTATCAGGTCACCCCTTATCCTACGCCGCTCCAAGGAGAAAAGGCTGAGTTCACTCAACCTATTCTCATAAGGCATGCTCCCCAATCCAGGTAACATCTTTGTAAATCTCCTCTGCACCCTTTCTATGGTTTCCACATTCTTCCTATAGTGAGGCGACCAGAACTGAGCACAGTACTCCAAGTGAGGTCTGACCAGGGTCCTACATAGCTGCAACATTACCTCTCGGTTCTTAAACTCAGTCCCACAGTTGATGAAGGCCAATGCACCGTATGCCTTCTTAACCACAGAGTCAACCCGCGCAGCTGCTTTGAGTGTCTTATGGACGTGGACCTCAAGATCCCTCTGATCCTCCACACTGCCAAGAGTCTTACATAGAATATAGAACATAGAATAGTACAGCACAGTACAGGCCCTTCAGCCCACAATGTTGTGCCGACCCTCAAACCCTGCCTCCCATATAAGCCCCCACCTTAGATTCCTCCATATACCTGTCTAGTAGTCTCTCAAACTTCACTAGTGTATCTGCCTCCACCACTGACTCAGGGAGTGCATTCCACGCACCAACCACTCTCTGAATAAAAAACCTTCCACTAATATCCCCCTTGAACTTCCCACCCCTTACCTTAAAGCCATGTCCTCTTGTATTGAGCAGTGGTGCCCTGGGGAAGAGGCGCTGGCTATCCACTCTATCTATTCCTCATATTATCTTGTACACCTCTATCATGTTTCCTCTCATCCTCCTTCTCTCCAAAGAGTAAAGCCCTAGCTCCCTTAATCTCTGATCATAATGCATACTTTCAAAACCAGGCAGCATCCTGGTAAATCTCCTCTGTACCCTTTCCAATGCTTCCACGTCCTTCCTATAGTGAGGTGACCAGAACTGGACACAATACTCCAAGTGTGGCCTAACCAGAGTTTCATAGAGCTGCATCATTACATCGCGACTCTTAAACTCTATCCCTCGACTTATGAAAGCTAACACCCCATAAGCTTTCTTAACTACCCTATCCATCTGTGAGGCAACTTTGAGGGATCTGTGGACATGTACCCCGAGATCCCTCTGCTCCTCCACACTACCAAGTATCCTGCCATTTACTTTGTACTCTGCCTTGGAGTTTGTCCTTCCAAAGTGTACCACCTCACACTTCTCCGGGTTGAACTCCATCTGCCACTTCTCAGCCCACTTCTGCATCCTATCAATGTCTCTCTGCAATCTTTGACAATCCTCTACATTATCGACAACACCACCAACCTTTGTGTCATCTGCAAACTTGCCAACCCACCCTTCTACCCCCACATCCAGGTCGTTAATAAAATTCACGAAAAGTAGGGGTCCCAGAACAGATCCTTGTGGGACACCACTAGTCCCAATCCTCCAATTTGAATGTACTCCCTCCACCACAACCCTCTGCCTTCCGCAGGCAAGCCAATTCTGTATCCACCTGGCCAAACTTCCCTGGATCCCATGCCTTCTAACTTTCTGAATAAGCCTACCATGTAGAACCTTGTTAAATGCCTTACTAAAATCCATATAGATCACATCCACTGCACTACCCTCATCTATATGCCTGGTCACCTCCTCAAAGAACTCTGTCAGGCTTGTTAGACATGATCTGCCCTTCACAAAGCCATGCTGACTGTCCCTGATCAGACCATGATTCTCTAAATGCCTATAGATCCTAACTCTAAGAATCTTTTCCAACAGCATTCCCACCACAGATGTAAGGCTCACTGGTCTATAATTACCCGGACTATCCCTACTACCTTTTTTGAACAAGGGAACAACATTCATCTCCCTCCAATCCTCCGGTACCATTCCCGTGGACAACGAGGACATAAAGATCCTAGCCAGAGGCTCAGCAATCTCTTCTCTCGACTCGTGGAGCAGCCTGGGGAATATTCCGTCAGGCCCTGGGGACTTATCTGTCCTAATGTATTTTAACAACTCCAACACCTCCTCTCCCTTAATATCAGAATGCTCCAGAACTTCAACCTCACTCATATTGTCCTCACCATCATCAAGTTCCCTTTCATTGGTGAATACCGAAGAGAAGTATTCATTGAGGACCTCGCTCACTTCCACAGCCTCCAGGCACATCTTCCCACCTTTATCTCTAATCAGTCCTACCCTCACTCCTGTCATCCTTTTTTTCTTCACATAATTGAAGAATGCCTTGGGGTTTTCCTTTACCCTACTTGCCAAGGCCTTCTCATGCCCCCTTCTTGCTCTTCTCAGCCCCTTCTTAAGCTCCTTTCTTGCTTCCCTATATTCCTCAATAGACCCATCTGATCCTTGCTTCCTAAACCTTATGTATGCTGCCTTCTTCCTCCTGACTAGATTTTCCACGTCACTTGTCACCCATGGTTCCTTCACCCTACCATTCTTTATCTTCCTCACCGGGACAAATTTATCCCTTACATCCCGCAAGAGATCTCTTAACATCGACCACATGTCCATAGTAGATTTCCCTGCAAAAACATCATCTCAATTCACACCCGCAAGCTCTAGCCTTATAGCTTCATAATTTGCCTTTCCCCAACTAAAAATTTTCCATTAATACTATATTCTGCCATCATATTTGACCTGCCAAAATGAACCACCTCACACTTATCTGGGTTGAACTCAATCTGCCACTTCTCAGCCCAATTTTGCATCCTATCGATGTTCTGCTGTAACCTCTCACAGCCCTCCACACTATCCATAACACCTTCAACCTTTGTGTCATGAGCAAATTTACTAACCCATTCCTCCACTTCCTCACCCAGAACAAATCCCTGGTACACCACTGGTCACTGATCTCCATGCAGAATATGACCCGTCTACAACCACTCTTTGCCTTCTGTGGGCAAGCCAGTTCTGGATCCACAAAGCAAGGTCCCCTTGGATCCCATGCCTCCTTACTTTCTCAATAAGCTTTGCATGGGGTACCTTATTAAATGCCTTGCTGAAATCCATATACACTACATCTACTGCTCTACTTTCATCAATGTGTTTAGTCACATCCTCAAAAAATTCAATCGGGCTCGTAAGGCACGACCTGCCTTTGACAAAGCCATGCTGACTATTCCTAATCATATTATACCTCTCCGAATGTTCATAAATCCTGCCTCTCAGGATCTCTTCCATCAACTTACCAACCACTGAAGTAAGCCTCACTGGCCTATAATTTCCTGGGCTATCTCTACTCCCTTTCTTGAATAAGGGAACAACATCTGCAACCCTCCAATCCTCCGGAACCTCTCCCGTCCCCACTGATGATGGGATATCTCTCTTAATAACAAGGTGTTAGTGCTGCACAACTCACTCTCTCTCTTTTAAAAGCACAGTTCATAGGGGTAATTCAGGATCCCGTCACAAAGGTTACAACAGGATTTAGAATCTGAGGAAAACTTTCTAAGGTTGCAACAGGATCTAGGGTCTGATGAAGGTTATCTATGGCAAAAACATCTAGAATCTGAGAAAGGTAATCCAAGGTTACAACAGGGTTTAGAATCTGAAGATGGTTGTCTCAAGTTACAACAGGATCTGGAGTGTAAGGAAAGTTGTCTAATGTTCCAACAGGTTATAGAGTATGAGGTTACAACAGGATCTAGAATTTGAGGAAGATCGTTTAAGGTCATAACAGGATCTAGTGTTTGAGGAAGGTTGTCTCAGGTTACAACAGGATGTAGAATCTGAGGAAGGTTATCTAAGGTCACAACAAGATCTAGAAACTGAGGAAGGTTATCTAAGGTCACAACAAGATCTAGAAACTGAGGAAGGTTATCTAAGGTCACAACAAGATCTAGAAACTGAGGAAGGTTATCTAAGTTTACAAAAGGATCTAGAGTTTGTGGAAGGTTGCCCAAGATTACAACACAATCTAGAGCCTGAGAATGGTTGTCTAAGGTTACAACGGGATCTATGGTCTAAGGAAGGTGGTCTACGTGGACAACAGGATCTGGAATCTGAGGAATTTTGTATAAGTGTACAACAGGATCTGGTATCTGAGGAAGGTTGTCTAAGGTCACAACAAGATTTAGAACCTGAGGAATGTTGTCTAAGGTTACAACAGCATTTAGAATCGGAGGAAGGTTATCTAAGGTTACAAAAGGTTCTCGAGTGAGGTTACAGCGGGATCTAGAATCGGAGGAACGTTGTCTAAGGTAACAACAGAATCTAGAATCTGAGGAATTTTGTATAAGTGTACAACAGGATCTGGTATCTGAGGAAGATTGCCTAAGGTCACAACAAGATTTAGAACCTGAGGAATGTTGTCTAAGGTTACAACAGCATTTAGAATTGGAGGAAGGTTATCTAAGGTTACAAAAGGTTCTCGAGTGAGGTTACAGCGGGATCTAGAATCGGAGGAACGTTGTCTAAGGTTACAACAGGATCTAGAGTCTGAGGAAGATTGTCTAAGGTCACAGCAGGCTCTAGGGTTTGAGGAAGGATGTCTAAGAAGGTTACAACAAGATGTAGAATCTGAGTAAGATTTCTAAGGCTACAACAGGATCTAGAATCTGCGGGAACTTTCCTAAGGTAACAACAGGATCTATGGTCTGATGAAAGTTATCTATAGTAAAAACATCTAGAATCTGAGAAAGGTTATCCAAGGCTACAACAGAGTTTAGAATCCGAGGATGGTTGTCTCAGGTTACAACAGGATCTGGAGTCTGAGGAAGTGTGTCTAAGCTTACAACAGGATTTAGAAAATGAGGAAGGTTGTCTAATGTTGCAACAGGAACTAGAGTCTAAGGAAGTTTCTCTAAGGTTACACAGGATCAAGTGTCTCAAGAATTTCCCTGAAATTGCAGCACAATCTACAATCTGAGGATGGTTGTCTAAGTTTACAACAGGATCTAGGGTCTGGTGAAGGTTACCTAAGGGAACAACAACATCTAGAATCTGAGGACAGTTTAAGTTTACAACAGGATTTAGAATCTGAGGAAAGGTGTCTAATGTTACAATAGGATCTGGAATGTGAGGAAGGTTGTCTAAGTTTACAAAAGGGTCTAGAGTCTGTGTAAGGTTGCCCAAGATTACAACACAATCTAGATCCTAAGGATGATTGTCAAAGATTACAACACAATCTAGACTCTGAGGAAGGTTGTATAAGGCCACGACAGGATCTCAATGAACTGGGGCCACGGGCCAAGGAATGGCAGATGGAATTTAAACATAGAACATAGAATAGTACAGCACAGTACAGGCCCTTCGGCCCACAATGTTGTGCCGACTCTCAAACCCTGTCTCCCATATAAGCCCCCACCTTAAATTCCTCCATATACCTGTCTAGTAGTCTCTTAAACTTCACTAGTGTATCTGCCTCCACCACTGACTCAGGCAGTGCATTCCACGTACCAAACACTGTCTTGAGTAAAAAACCTTCCTCTAATATCCCCCTTGAACTTCCCACCCATTACTTTAAAGCCATGTCCTCTTGTATTGAGCAGTGGTGCCCTGGGGAAGAGGCGCTGGCTATCCACTCTATCTATCCCTCTTATTATCTTGTACACCTCTATCATGTTTCCTCTCATCCTCCTTCTCTCCAAAGAGTAAAGCCCTAGCTCCCTTAATCTCTGATCATAATGCATACTCTCTAAACCAGGCAGCATCCTGGTAAATCTTCTCTGTACCCTTTCCAATGCTTCCACATCCTTCCTATAGTGAGGCGACCAGAACTGGACACAGTTCTCCAAATGTGGCCTAACCAGAGTTTTATAGAGCTGCATCATTACATCGTGACTCTTAAACTCTATCCCTCGACTTATGGAAGCTAACACCCCATAAGCTTTCTTAACTACCCTATCCAGCTGTGAGGCAACTTTCAGGGATCTGTGGACGTGTACCCCGAGATCCCTCTGCTCCTCCACACTACCAAGTATCCTGCCATTTACTTTGTACTCTGCCTTGGAGTTTGTCCTTCCAAAGTGCACCACCTCACACTTCTCCGGGTTGAACTCCATCTGCCACTTCTCAGCCCACTTCTGCAGCTTATCAATGTCTCTCTGCAATCTTTGATAATCCTCTACACTATCTACAATGCCACCAACCTTTGTGTCGTCTGCAAACTTGCCAACCCACCCTTCTACCCCCACATCCAGGTCGTTAATAAAATTCACGAAAAGTAGGGGTCCCAGAACAGATCCTTGTGGGACACCACTAGTCACAATCCAATAATCTGAATGTACTCCCTCCACCACGACCCTCTGCCTTCTGCAGGCAAGCCAATTCTGAATCCACCTGGCCAAACTTCCCTGGATCCCATGCCTTCTGACTTTCTGAATAAGCCTACCATGTGGAGCCTTGTCAAATGCCTTACTAAAATCCATATAGATCACATTCACTGCACTACCCTCATCTATATGCCTGGTCACCTCCTCAAGGAACTCTATCAAGCTTTTAAGACACGATCTGCCCTTCACAAAGCCATGCTGACTGTCCCTGATCAGACCATGATTCTCTAAATGCCCATAGATCCTATCTCTAAGAATCTTTTCCAACAGCTTTCCCACCACAGACGTAAGGCTCACTGGTCTATAATTACCCGGACTATCCCTACTACCTTTTTTGAACCAGGGGACAACATTCACCTCCCTCCAATCCTCCGGTACCATTCCCGTGGACAACGAGGACATAAAGATCCTAGCCAGAGGCTCAGCAATCTCTTTCCTCGCCTCGTGGAGCAGCCTGGGGAATATTCCGTCAGGCCCCGGGGACTTATCTGTCCTAATGTATTTTAACAACTCCAACACCTCCTCTCCCTTAATATCAACATGCTCCAGAACATCAACCTCACTCATATTGTCGTCACCATCATCAAGTTCCCTCTCATTGGTGAATACCAAAAAGAAGTATTCATTAAAGACCTTGCTCACTTCCACAGCCTCCAGGCACATCTTCCCACCTTTATCTCTAATCGGTCCTACCTTCACTCCTGTCATCCTTTTTTCTTCACATAATTGAAGAATGCCTTGGGGTTTTCCTTTACCCTACTCGCCAAGGCCTTCTCATGCCCCCTTCTTGCTCTTCTCAGCCCCTTAAGCTCCTTTCTTGCTATCCTATATTCCTCAATAGACCCATCTGATCCTTGCTTCCTAAACCTCATGTATGCTGCCTTCTTCCACCTGACTAGATTTTCCACCTCACTTGTCACCCATGGTTCCTTCACCCTACCATTCTTTATCTTCCTCACAGGGAGAAATTTAACCCCAACATCCTGCAAGAGATCCCTTAACATCGACCACATGTCCACAGTACATTTCCCTGAAAAAACATCATCCCAATTCACACCCGCAATTTCTAGCCTTATAGCCTCATAATTTGCCCTTCCCCAATTAAAAACTTCCCTGTCCTCTCTGATTCTATCCTTTTCCATGACAGTGTTAAAGGCCAGGGAGCAGTGGTCACTGTCCCCCAGATGCTCACCCACTGAGAGATCTGTGACCTGACCCGGTTCATTACCTAATATTAGATCTAGTGTGGCATTCCCCCAGTCAGCCTGCCCACATACTGTGACAGGAATGCATCCTGGACACACTTAACAAACTCTGCCCTGTCAAACCAGGTGCCAATTAATATAAGGGAAGTTAAAGTCACCCATGATAGCAACCCTGTAATTTTTGCACCTTTCCAAAATCTGCCTCCCAATCTGCTCCTCTGTATCTCTGCTGCTACCAAGGGGCCTATAGAATACCCCCAGTAGAGTAACTGCTCCCTTCCTGTTCCTGACTTCCACCCATACTGACTCAAAAGAGGATCCTGCTACATTACCCACCCTTTCTGTAGCTGTAATAGTATCCCTGACCAGTAATGCCACCCCTCCTCCCCTTTTTCCACCCTCTCTATCCCTTTTAAAGCACTGAAATCCAGGAATATTGAGAATCCATTCCTGCCCTGGTGCCAGCCAAGTCTCTGTAATGGCCACTACATCATAATTCCATGTATGTATCCAAGCTCTCAGTTCATCACCTTTGTTCCTGATGCTTCTTGCATTGAAATACACACATTTTAGCCCTTCTACCTTACTACCTTTACACCCTTTATTCTGTTTCTCTTTCCTCAAAGCCTCTCTATATGTTAGATCTGGCTTTACTCCATGCACTATACTTGCAGTTCTCGCATGACCTTGATCCCCCTCCACCTCACTATCTGCTCTAACACTCTGGTTCCCCTCACCCTGCAAATCTAGTTTAAAACCCCCGGAGCAGCACTAGCAAACCTTCCCATAAGGATGTTAGTCCCCCTCCAGTTCAGGTGCAACCCGTCCCGTCGGAACAGGTCCCACCTTCCCTGGAACAAGACCCAATTGTCCAGAAACATGAAGCCCTCCCTCCTGCACCAACTTCCTAGCCACGTATTTAGCTGCATTATCTTCCTATTTCTAGCCTCTCTAGCACGTGGCACTGGTAGTAATCCTGAGATTGCAACCCTGGGGGTCCTGTCCTTCAACTCTGCACCTAACTCCCTAAACTCCCTTTGCAGGACCTCCTCCTCCTTCCTACCCACGTCATTGGTCCCTACATGGACCACAACATCTGGCTGCTCACCCTCCCTCCTGAGAATACTGAGAACTCGATCCAAGATATCGCGGACCCTGGCACCAGGGAGGCAACAGACCATCTGGGATTCTCGATGTCTCCCACAGAACCTTTTATCTGTCCCCCTAACTATCGAATCCCCTATCACTACTGCTCTCCTCTTTTCCCTCCTTCCCTTCTGAGTTGAGGGTCCAGTCTTGGTGCCAGAGACGCAACCACTACAACTTGTCCCTGGTAGGTCATCCCCATCAACAGTACCCAAAACGGTGTACTTATTGGTGATGGGAACAGCCACAGAGGTGCTCTGCTCATTCTGTCTATTCCCCTTCCCTCTCCTGCCAGTCACCCAGCTACTTGCCTCCTGACTTTTAGGGGTGACTGTCTCTCTGAAACTCCTGTCAATTTCTGCCTCTGCCTCATGAATGATCCGAAGTTCATCCAGCGTCAGCTCCAGTTCCCTAACTTGGTTTGTCATACTCCCATACTCCTCTTCCCCTTTTCGTTCCTGAGAACAGGCAGAGCCTACGATAGCTGGGGCTTTGAACCTGGGCATTTTCCCATTTATTTGCCAGAGAAGTAAGGGCAGATACTAACTCAGAATCCTCTCTCTTCTCTGGATGATGGGGACTCATTAGACATTCCAAATCAGACCACTCCTTCCCCTCGCTAAGCAGAAAAGAGAGAACCCTGTCTTTGAAGTCTCCCCCTCCAGCTACAGGAAATGTGACTTGCGATTCGGCCCGCTCCGCTACACTCTATGCCTCCCAAAAGGTATGGACAGTCTATAGTCCCCCTCTCCTGGGGCCCCAATAGTACCAGGCAGTCCCACTGCTGTTACGTCAGCGCTAGTCTGAACTAAAACCAAGTCTGTGCCCACCATTTTATCAAATCTCCGCCCCACAATTGTAACTTTCCCTACAGCTTTAACAGTACTTAAAAGTCCAATTAACAACTCATCAGGAGTACAAATATCTACCCCACCCAACGCACACATTCATTACCGATAACCCCTTGGATTCACACCACCGCTCAACTCCTGCAGCATCCATATCCACGTATTGTAATCACTTAACCAGGCAATAGTTTAGCACAGACTTAAACACACAACCCACCAGATCAATGCTCAGGGCAATCACACAGCATCCAATGGAAGCAATCCCGGACGAGCCCCCACAATTGTAACCCTCAGGTTCTGTCCGCTGCGTAAGCCTAGGGGAGACGATCACTGGTCCTGCCAAACGAGTGAGATTGAGATACGAGTCCACCACAAAACCACACTCCCCCCTGTTTGTGTGGATGTTACCCTGTTACAAACCAGTACCACGAAATAACGGACAGTACACCACATACAATTAAATGAGTTAGCTTTATAATTCTTAATTTGACTACAGGTTAGTGAAGGAAAAGCGAAAAAAGAAAAGGTCCCATTTTAATGAAACAGTCCACTGTGCACAAGTTGGAACTCACAGTTTCCCTTCCTATGATCCTCCACTGATTTCCCCGGGCTTCAACGACTCCCGGCCCCACACCAAGTCCACTCCTTTCTGGTGTCTATGGCCTCTCCTTTCAGGCATCTTTTCTCTTCATCTTCCACCAAACAAAAGACCCAGATTACCTCTTTGTCAGGCACACAGCCAGAAAAAACACTCCCCTGACTGGACAGCTCACATTGCAAAGCCCATTATCTCTAACCATAACCCAGACACTGCTTCTACATTCGCAGTGAAACCTTTCCCAGAGTGTTACACCAGCTAAAAAGCAAATCAAAAACACCCGAACACTAATCCCTCCTCCCTACACCATTCCATATTCTTCCGTCTTCCTCACATCAATATGCCCGTCTAAACATCTCTTAGAAGCCTCTAATGTAGCTGCCTGTACCAGGCAACGCATTCCAGGCATCCACCACTCAGAAAAAAAGCTTACCCCTCACATCCCACTTGAACCTATCCCCTCTCACCTTCACTGCATGCCAATTATTATTAGACATTTCAACCTGGGAAACAGATACTCTCTGTCCACTCTATGTGTGCCTCTCATAACCTTGTAAACCTCTATCAGATGTCCCCTCAGCCTCCATCGCTCCAGAGAAAACGACCCAAGTTTATCCAGCTTCTCGTGATAGCACATGCCCTCTAAACCAGGCAGCATCCTGGTAAACCTCTTCTGCACCCTCTCCAAAGCCTGTAGGCAAACAGATCTCAGTTGTATAATTTATATATTCATTGATAATAAATGTACTTTGAATACTTTTGAATGCACCCTTCCTAAATTGGGATGATCAGGACTGTATGCAATACTCCAGATGTGGCCTTACTAGAGTTTTATAATAATGCAAAATAACCTCCTGACCTTTGAACTCAGTGCATCAACTAATAATGGCATCCGTTAGTCTTGCGAGACCATGGATCTGCGCCTGGAAAGCCTTCACTCTCCAGGGCGCAGGCCTGGGCAGGGTTGTATGGAAGACCAGCAGTTGCCCATGCTGCAGGTCTCCCCTCTCCACAACACCAATGTTGTCCGAGGGAAGGGCAAGGGCCGATACAGCTTGGCACCGGTGTAGTCGCAGAGCACTGTGGTTAAGTGCCTTGCTCAAGGACACAACACGTTGCCTTGGCTGGGGCTCGAACTCACGACCTTCAGTGGAATGCGTTAACCACTTGGCCACGTGCCCACATCATCAACCAATAAAAGCAAGCATTCCATTAGCCTTCTTAACCACCTTAACGACCTGTGTAGCCACTTTCAAGGAGCCATGAACTTGGATCCCAAAATCAGCTTGATGACCTACAGCTTATTAGGGAAAGTGAATAGGAGATAGATAGGAGATAGGAGCTGCAGGGAGTTAGTCATCCCAAGGCTGCAGGAGTTAGATAAGTGGGTGACAGTCAGGGAAGAGAGGGAAGAACTCAGATAGTAGAGAGCACCCATCCGACCATCCCCCTCAGTAATTGTTATCTCATTTTGGATGCTGTTGAGGGGGGTGACCTGACAGAGGACGAACACAGCGATTGGGTCTCTGGCACTGAGCCTGGTTCCGTGGTGCAGAAGGGAAAGAGGAAGATGAGGAATGTGGTAGTCATAGGGGATTCCATAGTGAGGAGAACAGACAGGAGGTTCTGTCAGCCTGATAGAGATACCTGCATGGTGTGTTGCCTCCCAGGTGCCAGGGTACGGGATGTCTCGATTCAGGTGCAGACTATTCTGAAGGGGGAGGGTGAACAGCCAGAAGTCTTGGTACATGTTGATACCAATGATTTAGTTAGAAAAAGGGAGGAGGTCCTGAAGAGAAAATTCAGGGAATTGGGTAGGAAGCTGAAAAGCAGGACCTCTGGGGGTAGTAATCTCAGGATTGCTGCCTGTGCCACGTGCTAATGAGCGCAAGAATAGCACGATCAGGCATATTAATGCGTGGCTGAGAGACTGGTGTAGGGGGTCAGGGCTTCAGGTTCCTGGGTCATTGGGGCCTCTTCTAGGGGAGGTATGACCTGTACAAAAAGGACGGGTTACACCTGAACCCAAAGGGGTCTAATATCCTAGCAGGCAGGTTTAATATTGCTGTTAGGGAAATTAAACTAATTTAGCAGGGGGATGGGAACCAGAGTGATAGGGCTGAGGAAGGGGAAGACAGAAATAAATCAAAGATTGTCATACGGGGGGCAGCTGGGAGCGAACCCAAATGCAAGACACAGACACTGAAGTAGTAGGAACAGGGCTTGACTAGAGAGCTGGGACAAGAACACAGACTTGGGCTAGGACATTGGCTAGGCAAGCGGGACCTGGACAAGGAACTGGGAACTAGGAGCCTGGGCTTGGACTCCGAGCCGGAGACTGGACAAGGACCCAGAACCTTGGTCTCGACTCAGGCTCAGACCCCGGAACTAGGCGAGGACATGACGTGGCTACACGACTGGACATGGCTTGAGTTCCTCAAGGCGAGAACATGACGAGGTTTGGGTTCCTCGAGGCAAGGATATGACGAGGCTTGGGTAACAGGAACCTCGGAACACAAAGCCAGAAACCTTGACTTGGTTGAGGGAGAGACAGGAACACAGGGACATGGAACACAGAGCCAGGACCCCTCCCTGGGAACAGGACATAGGGCCGGGACTCATACACAGAATGCTGAACATGACGAGACACCACCACCACCTCCTCCTCCGTCTTCCATCTTCAACCAAATACGTCCTGAAGTACTTTGCCTTAATCAATCTAGTTCAGCCTGCAGATCTCTATTTACATCACTCTGTAATTTCAATTCATTTTGCAAGTGCTGTATAAGCTCAGTCGGTAGCAGTGCCACAGACTGCTTTTCTTCCCTAATTTTTGTCACATGGTTTTCAAGTACTTGCATTATTGATTTAAACTGCATTATTTGTAAAACTAAAAGCTTCTTGTTTAAGAATATTAATTTCTGCATGCTTAATGTTTAAAATTGCTGTTTTTCAAGTCTATCTGCTTTTTCCAAGTTTTACTTTTCTTGAATCATAGTCTCTCGTTGTTTACTGAGATCTTGCAGTTCTTCTTCATTTGCTTCCATGATTTCATTTTATAACCTGAATGCAGATACTTCACTTTACCACAATACCTTTTCCTTTTGTAATTTTGTAATAAGTTCCTCCATTTTCAATCTCTTTCCAACCCACTTCAGACAACCTAGTTCCACCTGCATATCTCTATTTGCTTCACTCTGTAATTGCAATTCCTCTTGCAAATGCTGTATGCGCCCATTAGAGAGCAGTGCCACAAACTGCTGTTCTCCCTAATTTTTATCATATGTTTTTCAAGTAATTGCATCACCTCAATTACACTGATTTCATCTGCATCATTTGTAAGACTAAAATCTTATTATTAATCGCATGCTTAACTTTTAAATTTGTTTCCATGTTTTCATTTAATAATCCAAATGTAAATAATTTACTTTGCAACAATTCCTTTTTCCTTTTATAATTTTGACTAATTTCCTCCATTCTATAATCTGTTTTCCAAGTCACTGAATTTTTGACAACAAGCACCCTTTTCAGAAACCGTCTCCTTTAAATGCAGTACTGTTTCATCCAATCTCTTTCCAACTCTCAGTTGTTCTTTTTGAGTACCTCTAGTTGTTGTTGAAGTTCTGCACCTTTACCCTGGGTTTCAACCATTTTCTTGTATACATAAAATCTGAAGTTGTCCTTTAAGTTCTGATACATATTTCGTAAATTCTTGACCATTTGCAATAAGACTCCTTGCATTCCCTTGTAATATATATATACTGCCATTAATATCCCGCCTCTCCTGCCTGTAAACTGTTTGATCCTCCATTCAGTGTTTCTTTGACTGCTTCCCACCTAAGCCCTGTAATCCCAAGATATTTTTTCGCAGACTTGACTATAATTTTAATTTTTTCAGTTCTTTTGTCTGTTTGCACTGAACAGTTAATGGCATCTACCATAAACAGTACAAAATCCTTTCTACTCATTATTAATGTATCCTTATTTATCTATTATGGCCCTCACAATTCACCGGTTTATTATTCCCTGTATTTGATTGTTTGATAGCCTTCTCCTTTACAGCAAATGCTTTCACTGCCTCCGCATAATTGATCCCTTGAGTTACTTTCACATATTGTATCTCAGCTTCTTTCTTACTATTAATGCACCCTTGATATGCTGCACTGTGTTCCTTGACACAAATGCAGCATTTCAGCCTAGCTCCCGCCTCACACTTCCCGTATTCATGTTCTCCAGCGCATCTCCCACATCTTTGTTTCCCTCTGCAGACAGCCGCAATGTGCCCGAATTTCTGGCATTTAAAGCAACTTAAAGTGGTGCTATATATATTCTGACTTCATAACAGAAGTATCCTAAATAAACTTTAGTCAACAATCTCTCTTCCTCAAAGTTAATCATAACCAATAAACTATCACACTTCTTTCCATTTCGTGTAACTTTCAAACATTTGGCCTCAATAATTTTTGCTCCTTTTATGTTCTGTTTAATCTTGTCCATAGTTACTTTTGCTGGTATCCCCGAAATAACTCCTCTAGTCCACTTTCTGTTGTTGGGTATGGAGTATTGTACTTCCTTGCCATCTATTTTATTTAACCTTATCACTCTGCAAGGGAGCACTATCCCAGCAAATCACTAATAGCGATCCATTTCGTAAAATTTTTGCTCTGTTAACCTCACCTATAAGTTTGATGATTGTCATCATCAAATGAATCAGGTTCCAGTCGCCAAAAGACACCCCGTCTTCGCTCAGTTTTATAATTGCTTTAATCTCATCTTCTTTCCATTGTTTTGCCAGCCTATTTTGATCATCCCCTGACTCCTCAGAGTTCAATATCTCATACCTCTGTTTTATTTTCTTACTCTTTCCACTTCATTCCTCTTTCCCACCATCCTCCATCTCAAACTCACTCTGCTGGTCCTCTCTCATCACCATCTCATCCAATCACAACCAGCTTCTTCAACCTCTCACTCTCCAGCAACTGAAGCTGTCTGTCTGTCTGTATCTTGTTTTACGGTGGTTGGCATCCAGCTTAATGGTGCATTACCGCCACCCTCTGCTCCGGAATGTACACTAGACATATATTCTAAATCCCTTCACCCAATCGCGCGCGCACGCGCACGCGCACACACACACACACACACACACACACACACACACACACACACACACACACACACACACACACTTCCCTCCCATCTTTGACCATCCTAGTACCCTATTCCTGTTTATTCGTCATATCCTATAAAAAAAACCCCTGTACCCCTTAAAAACGCTAAAAATACCTGGACTTGTGCTCTCTCACCCATGCCCAGCAACCCTTTTAATGTGAATTCCTGCATCCCCAACTCCCTTAGTTTATTTCTCATCATCTCTCTCTGTACCCCATACTTCCTGCAACACAAAACTACATGTTCTACTGACTCCTCTTCCTGACATTCCTCACACAATCCTGTCTGGTGTTTCCCTATCATTTTCAATGTTTTGTTTAATGCACAATGCCCCAGCCTTAACCTAGTCCACACAATTTCCTCTCTTCTGTTTCCATTACCTACCCTAGTAACTACAACACTCTGTTGTATTTGATATAAATGCCTCCCTTTCCCCTCCCTGTCCCATCTTTCTTGCCACATTTGGTTGACTTTTTTCCAGATTACACACCTAACCTCTGCTTTACTGATACTAATGTGCATTTCCACATTTTCTTTCTTTAACGCCCTCTTTGCCAACTCATCCACCCTCTCATTCCCCTTCACCCCTACATGTGCTGGAACCCATAGAAATTTTACCTGACCTCCCTGATTTGCAATTCTTGTAACTAACTGAAGGACTTCATAAAGTACATCTTGCCAACTGTTTGTGTGAAAAGACCTTAAACTTGCTAGAACTGAGGGTGAATCTGAACATATCAATGCTTTGACTTGTCTGGCTTTCTGCACCCATTGCAACGCAACCAACACTGCCAGCATCTCCACTGTAAACACCCCTAACTTATTAGATGTTCATCTGCTGATTCCAATTTCTTTTGCTGGTATTACCACCCCAAACCCTGTCACTCCTGTTTCAGGTTCCTTCGCACCATCCGTATAAATGTGAGTATAATCACTATACTTTTCCATCACGTGACAGTTAAATGCATTTACCAAATCTGTTTTATATCTTTCTTCCCTTTTTACCTCTAACAAATGCCGGTCTATGTCAGGCCATACAAGCTTCCATGGAGCTACAACCGGATAAACTACTGAAGGACTTACCCTCAGATCAAACACTCCACATTCTTTCGCAATATCATTCCCTACCCAACTAAAGGTATCCCTCTGAAACCTCCCATTTTCCCAGCACTCCTGCAACACTCCTTTAGTAGGGTGAGAATCATTGTGCCCCTGCAAGTTAGCCCAGTAGTTTGCCATCAGTTGCATCCTTCTTAGTTCCAAAGGCATTATTCCCATTTCTACCTGTAGGGCTGACACTGGTGACGTTTTAAAAGCCCCACTGCACACTCTCAAGGCCTGAGCCTGAATCACATCCAGTTTCCTTATAAGACACCTAGCTGCTGATCCATATACTATATTTCCATAATCCAATACAGATCTCACTAAAGCCACATACGTTCTCTTCAAAGCTGAACAACTTGCTCCCCATTCCCTACCAGTCAAACATCTCATCACATTTATTACTTTTTTACATTTCTCCTCAACTTTCCTGATATGGTCTGCCCATGTTAATCGTGAATTAAATATAACTTCCAGAAATTTAAATGATGCAACCCTTTCTAATTCAACCCCATACATCCTTAACTTCTTCCCTACCTCAACCCTTTTCCTGGTAAAAAATACAGTTTGAGTTTTATCTACTGAAAATCTACATCCCCAATCATAACCCCACTCCACGACTTCATCAATTGCTTCTTGTAGTTTCCTGATTATATAGTCCATGTTCCTGCCTCTTTTCCACAAGGCCCCATCATCCGCAAACAGTGACCTACCTATATCCACTGGTACCTTTGTGAAGACATCATTGATCATGATGATGAAAAGTAACGGGCTAATCACCCTACCTTGAGGTGTACCATTTTCCACTATGTACTATTTTGATAATTCTGATCCAATCCAAACTTGAATTTTTCTACCAAACAAAAAATCTTTAATCCAATTAAAAACTCTCCCACCAACCCCCATCTTGTGCAGTTTAATTAATAATCCTTCCTTCCACATCATATCATAGGCTTTTTCAATGTCAAAGAACACTGCCACTACTGACTCTCTATTTGCCTGAGCCTTCCTTATTTCAGTCTCTAACATAATCACTAAGTCCTAGCAACTGAAGCTGAACCAAGGAGCTATTTATGTAGCCAGCCCAAAATGTGAATCAGCGCCTCAATTAGAGCACCCAACAGGAAAAAGAGAAAACCAGAAAACCTGGAAAAGGAACGATGGACCGGACCATGAACCGGAATCACAACCTCACGGACCAGACCACTGCAAAGATAGCATTCAACAGAGATGATAGAAAGGACAGGCAGGAGATGAGGCATAATCACAGACAGTGGGATGAGTTACAGGGCAATAGAGACGTGGTGCAGTTAAAACAGAAAGCAACAAATACTGGACTGAAAGTGTTATATTTGAATGCACACAGCATAAGGAATAAAATGGACGATCTTGAAATTCAGCTACAGATTGGCAAGTATGACGTTGTGGCCATCTCTGAAACTTGACTAAAGGATGGAAGATAGTTTAGTAGACAGAAGGGATGCTGTGGCCCTGTGTATAAGAAATAAATCATTAGAAAGGAATGACATAGGAATAGAAGGAGTAGAGTCTCTATGGGTTGAGTTAAGGGTAAATGGACCCCAATGGCAGTTGTATACAGGCCTCCAAACAGCAGCCAGGATGTGGATTACAAATTACAACAGGAGATAGAAAGGTGTGTCAGAAGGGCAATGTCATGATAATCGTTGGGGAGCTTAACATGAAAGTGGATTGGGAAAACCAGGCCAGTACTGGACCTCAAGAGAAAGAATTTGTAGAATGTCTAAGGGATGGATTTTTGTTGTTGAGCCCACTAGGGGATCAGCTGTGCTGGGTTGGGTGCTGTGCAATGATCCGGAGGTGATAAGAGAGCTTAAGGTTAAGGAACACTTAGGGAACAGTGATTACAATATGATTGAGTTCATTTTGAAATTTGAGAAGGAGAAACTAAATTCCAATGTGTTGGTATTTCAATGGAATAAATGAAATTATGATGGCATGAGAGGGGAACTGTCATGGTCCCAACCATTAATTCCCCATTTTCTCCTAATTCCCTTTGATGGCGGCACACCTGGTTCTCATCAAGACCTGCAGCATAAAACCCCGGCTTTGCATCCACTCATTGCCAGATTGTTGTTTTAGCCAGTGTGGTGATTAATGTTCCTGGCTGCTTAGGATTGGAGGTTTACCTGCATAACTCTGTCTCTCTGTGTCAAGAAAAGTATTGTCTACTGCTTGCCTTTCCACACTCTGTGTCAAGATAAGTTCTGCCTGCCTCCTGCTTTCCTGTTCACCCTCCTATTTGCAAATTCAGCTCCAGCCACTCTCGCACCCTCATCTGCATCCTAACTCAATCTCCATGCCTGTGTCCTGCGTTTGGGTTTGCCCCGTTCCTTGCAACAGGAACTGGCCAAGTTTGACTGGAAAGGTATGCTAGCAGGAAGGACAGCAGAGCAGCAATGGCTGAGGTTTCTGTGAAAAATGAGGGAAGTGCAAGACAGATATATTCCAAATAAGAAGAAATTTTCAAAGGGAAGAAGGACACTACCATGGCTGACAAGTGAAGTCAGAGCCAAAGTAAAAGCAAAAGGGAGGGTATAGAAGGAAGCCAGAGCTAGTGGGAAGATAGAGGACTGGGAAGCTTTTTAAAACTTGTAGAAGGAAACTAAGAAGGTCATTAGGAAGAAAAAGATAAATAATGAAACAAGCTGGTAATGAATATCAAAGAAGATACTAAAAGCTTTATTAAGTATATAAAGGGTAAAAGACAGTCAAGGGTAGGTATAGGACCAATAAAAAATGACACTGGAGATATTGTAATGAGAGGCACAGAGATGGCAGAGGAACTGAATGTGTATTTTGCATCAGTCTTCACAGTGGAAGACATCTGCAGTATACCGGACATTCAAGAGTGTCAGGGAAGTGAAGTACGTGCAGTGAAAATTACAACTGAGAAGGTGCTCAGGAAGCTTAATGGTCTGAGGATGGATAAATCTCCTGGACCTGATGGAATGCACCCTCGGGTTCTGAAGGAAGTAGCTGGAGAGATTGCGGAGGCATTAACAATGATCTTTCAAGAACCGATAGATTCTAGCATTGTACCGGATGACTGGAAAATTGCAAGTGTTACTCCGCTATTTAAGAAAGGTGGGAGGCAGCAGAAAGGAAACTATAGACCTGTTAGCCTGACATCAGTGGTTGGGAAGTTGTTGGAATCGATTGTTAGGGATGAGATTATGGAGTACTTGGAGGCACATGGCAAGATAGGCCAAAGCCAGCATGATTTCCTGAAAGGAAAATCCTGCCTGACTAACCTACTGCAATTTTTTTGAGGAAATTACAAGCAGGGTAGACAAAGGAGATGCAGTAGATGTGATGTACTTGGATTTTCAGAAGGCCTTTGACAAGATGCCGCACATGAGGCTGCTTAGCAAGATAAGAGCCCAAGAAATTACAGGGGTGTTACTAGCGTAGGTGGGGCATTGGCTGATCGGCAGAAAACAGAGTGTGGGAATAAAGGGTGTTGGGACCACTGCTTTTTATGATGTATGTTAATGATTTGGACTATGGGATTAATGGATTTGTGGCTAAATTTGCCGATGATACAAAGATAGGTGGAGGAGCAGGTAGTGTTGAGGAAACAGAGAGCAAAGAATGGCCATAGAAGTGGCAAATGAAATACAATATTGGAAAGTGTATGGTCATGCACTTTGGTGGACGAAATAAATGGGCACACTATTATTTAGATGGGGAGAGAATTCAAAATGTAGAGATGCAAAGGACTTGGGAGTCCTTGTGCAGGATACCCTAAAGGTTAACATCCAGGTTGAGTCGGTGGTGAAGAAGGCGAATGCAATGTTGGCATTCATTTCTAGAGGTATAGAATATAAGAGCAGGGATGTGAAGTAGAGGCTCTATAAGGCACTTGTGAGACCACACAGTGTATTGAGTGCAGTTTTGGGCTTTAGAAATGATATACTGACTTTGGAGAGAGTTCAGAGAAGATTCTTGAGAATGATTCCAGGAATGAAAGGGTTACCATATGAGGAACGTCTGGCTGCTCTTGGGCTGTATTCCCTGGAGTTCAGGAGAATGAGGGGGGATCTCATAGAAACATTCCGAGTGTTAAAAGGCTTGATCAGATTAGATATGGCAAAGTTATTTCCTATGGTAGGAGAGTCTAGGACCAGAGGGCACGACTTCAGGATTGAAGGACATCCATTTAAAACAGATATGCGGAGAAATTACTTTAGTCAGAGGGTGGTAAATCTGTAGAATTTGTTGCTACAAGTGGCTGTGGAGGCCAAGTCACTGGGTGTATTTAAGGCAGAGATAGATAGGTTCTTGATTAGCCAGGGTATCAAAGGGTATGGGGCGAAGGCAGGGGAGTGGGGATGACGGGAAGAATTGGATCAGCCCATGATTGAATGGCAGAACAGACTCGATGGGCCAAATGGCCTACCTCTGCTCCTATACTTCAATGGTTGGTAAGTTGATGGAAAAGATTCTGATAGGCAGGATTTATGAACATTTGGAGAGGCATAATATGATTAGGAATAGTCAGCATGGCTTTGTCATGCTTTGTCATAAGCAGGTCATGCTTATAAGCCATAATTGAATTTTTTGAGGATGTGACTAAACACATTGATGAAGGTAGAGCAGTAGATGTAGTGTATATGAATTTCAGCAAGGCATTTGATAAGGTTCCCCATGCAAGGCTTATTGAGAAAGTAAGGAGGCATGGGATCCAAGGGGACATTGCTTTGTTGATCCAGAACTGGCTTGCCCACAGAAGGCAAAGAGTGGTTGTAGATGGGTCATATTCTGCATGGAGGTCTGTGACCAGCGGTGTGCCTCAGGGATCTGTTCAGGGACCCCTACTCTTCCTCATTTTTATAAATGACCTGGGAAGTGGAGGGATGGGTTAGTAAATTTGCTGATGACACAAAGGTTGGGGGTGTTGTGGATAGTATGGAGGGCTGTCAGAGGTTACAGTGTTTCATTGATAGGATGCAAAACTAGGCTGAGAAGTGGCAGATCTGAGAACAACCCAGATAAGTGTAAAGTGGTTAATTTTGGTAGGTCAAATATGATGGCAGAATATAGTATTAATGGTAAGACTCTTGGCAGTGTGAAGGATCAGAGGGATCTTGGGGTCTGAGTCCATAGGACACTCAAAACTGCTACACAGGTTGACTCTGTGGTTAAGAATAATGCGTTGCATTGGCCTTCATCAAGCACGGGATTGAGTTTAGGAGCTGAGAGGTAACGTTACAACTATATAGGAACCTGGCCACTTGGAGTACTGTGCTCAGTTCTGGTCACCTCACTACAGGAAGGATGTGGAAACCATAGAAAGGCTGCAGAGGAGATTTACAAGGATGTTGCCCGGATTGAAGAGCACGCCTTATGAGAATAGGATGAGTGAATTCGGCCTTTTCTCCTTGGAGCTACAGAGGATGAGAGGTGACCTGATAGAGGTGTATAAGATGATGAGAGGCATTCATTGTATGGATAGTCAGAGGCTTTTTCCCCAGGCTGAAATGGCTAACACAAGAGGGCACAGTTTGAGGGGCTTGGAAGTAGGTATAGAGGAGATATCGGGTAAGTTTTTTACTCAGAGTGGTGAGTGCGTGGAATGGGCTGCCGGCAACGGTGATGGAGGCGGATACAATAGGGTCTTTTAAGAGACTCCTGGACAGGTATATGGAGCTTAGAGAAATAGAGGGCTATGGGTAACCCAAGGTAATTTCTGAAGTAAGGACATGTTCAGCACAGCTTTGTGGGCCGAAGGGCCTATATTGTTCTGTAGGTTTTCTATGTTTCTACGTTTCTATATCTTAAGGTCTTATGGTCTCTCAGCTGAACAACAAGTTTAAGGATCTTGCTTTTAACAGTGTCTGTTTCCTTGCATTTGCCCTACCAAGGTGCAACACTTCACATTTATCTGGGTTAACTCATTGAGGACAGAGATGAGGAGGAATTTCTTCAGGCAGAGGGTGGTGACTCCGTGGAATTCATTGCCACATGGCTGTGGAAACCTTGTCAATGGGTATATTTAAAATGGAGGATGATAGGCTCTTAATGAGTCATGGTGGCAAAGCTTATAAGGAGAAGGTAGGTGAATGGGATTCAGAGGAATACTAAGTCAGCCATGGTGGAATGTTGGAGCAGGATCAGTGGGCGAACTGGTCAGTTCTGCTCCAATATCTTATGATCTTATGGTCTCCCCTCAGTCTCCAGAGAAAACAGTCCAAGTTTCTCCAACCTCTCAGTACAGCTCATGCCCTCTATTCCAGGAAGCTCCCTGGGGAAGTACCTCTCCAAAGCCCTCATTTACTTCCAGTAAAGGGGCAAGCAGAACAGCACAGAGTCCTCTGAGCTGAGGTTTCTACAGGCTGGACATGCCTCACGATGGGCTGTAAAGATGACACTTTTTCTATGTCCCTATAGGTCAACGGTGGTTCCCTCTTGTTATCTGACTGTGGGCATGATTTTCGTCATGATACTCAGCTTCTATTACTTCACCCGTCACGTGAGTGAAACCATGTCACTAACGGTGGTTACGTATGCAAAACTGTATCACTGACTGTGGACGTGTGTGAAACTGTGTCACAGACTATGGACGTGTGTGAAACTGTCGGCGACTGTGGTCACCTGTGTGAAACTGTGTCACAGACTGTAGTTACTTGTGTAAAACTGTCAGCGACTGTGGTCACACGTCTGAAACTGAGTCACCAACTGCAGTCGGGGGTGTGAAACTGTCACCGACTGTGGTCACTTATGTGAAACCATGTCACTGACTGAGTACACGTGTATAAAACTGTCTGCTACTGTGGTCATCTATGTGAGACTGTCTCACAGACTGTAGTTACTTGTGTAAAACTGTCATTGAATATGGTCACATATTTGAAACTGTGTCACCAACAGTCATCATGTGTGTGAAACTGTGTCAGCGACTGTGCTCACGTGTGAAAGTGTGTCATTAACTGCAACTTGCATGTAAAACCGTGTCACTGACTGATCATATGTGTGAAACTGGGTCACTAACTGTGGCCACGTGTGTGAAACTGTTGCACTGACAGTGGTCATGTGTGTGGAACTGTCACCGACTGTGGTCACGTGTCTGAAACTGTGTCACCAACTCTTATCACGTGTCTGAAACTCTGTCAGTGACAATGGTGTGTGTGAAGCTGTCATTAACTGTGGTCACGTGTGTGAAACTGTGTCACTGACAGCATACATGTGTGTAAAACTGTGTCAGCGACTGGTCACGTGTGTAAAACCGTGTCACTGACAGTGCTCACGTGTGTAAAACCATGTCACTGACAGTGGTCACGTGTCTGAAACAGTGTTGGCAACGGTGGGCACTTAAAAACATAGACACATTGAAAACCTACAACACAGGTCCTTTGGCCCACAATGCTGTGCCAAACATGTACCTACTTTAGAAATTACCTCGGGTTACCAATAGCCATCTATTTTTTGAAGCTGCATGAACCTATCCAGGAATCTCTTAAAGGCCCTATCGTATCCGCCTCCACCACCGTCGCCGGCAGCCCATTCCACACACTCACCACTCTCTGCGTAAAAAAAAACTTACCCACCTACTTCCAAGCACCTTCAAACTGTGCCCTCTCATGTTGGCTATTTTAGCCTGGGAAAAAGCCTCTGACTCTCATCATCTTATACACCTCTATCAGGTCACCTCTCATCCTCTGTTGCTCCAAGGAGAAAAGGCCGAGTTCACTCAACCTATTCTCGTAAGACATGCTCCCCAATCCAGGCAACATTCTTGGAAATCTCCTCTGCACCCTTTCTATGGTTTCCGCATCCTTCCTGTAGTGAGGTGACCAGAACTGAGCACAGTACTCCAAGTGGGGCCTGACCAGGGTCCTATATAGCTGCAACATTACCTCTCAGCTCCTAAATTCAATTCCACGATTGATGAAGGCCAATGCACCATATGCCTTCTTAACCACAGAGTCAACCTGTGCAGCAGTTTTGAGTGTCCTATGGACTCAGACCCCAAGATCCCTCTGATCCTCCACACTGCCAAGAGTCTTACAATTAATACTATATTCTGCCATCATATTTGACCTACCAAAATTAACCACTTCAAACTTATCTGGGTTGAATTCCATCTGCCACTTCTTAGCCCAGTTTTGCATCCTATCAGTGAAACACTGTAACCTCTGACAGCCCTACACACTATCCACAACACCTCCAACCTTTGTGTCATCAGCAAACTTACTAACCCATCCCTCCACTTCCTCATCCAGGTCATTTATAAAAATCACAAGGAGTAAGGGTCCCAGAACAGATCCTTGAGGCACTCCACTGGTCACGGACCTCCATGCAGAATATGACCCGTCTACAACCACTCTTTGCCTTCTGTGGGCAAGCCAGTTCTGGATCCACAAAGCAAGGTCCCCTTGGATCTCATGCCTCCTTACTTTCTCAATAAGCCTTGCATGGGGTACCTTATCAAATGCCTTGCTGAAATCCATATACACTACATCTACTGCTCTACCTTCATCAACATGTTTAGTCACATCCTGCAAAAAATTCAATCAGGCTCGTAAGGCACGACCTGCCTTTGAGAAAGCCATGCTGACCATTCCTAATCATGTTATGCCTCTCCAAATGTTCATAAATCCCGCTTCTCAGGATCTTTTCCATCAACTTATCAACCACTGAAGTAAGACTCAATGGTCAATAATTTCCTGGGCTATCTCTACTCCCTTTCTTGAATAAAGGAACAACATCTGCAACCCTCCAATCCTCCAGAACCTTTCCTGTTCCCATTGATGATGCAAAGATCATTGCCAGAGGCTCAGCAATCTCCTCCCTTGTTTCCCACAGTAGCCTGGGGTACATCTCATCCAGTCCCGGAGACTTATCCAACTTGATGCTTTCCAAAAACTCCACCACATCCTCTTTCTTAATGTCTACATGCTCAAACTTTTCAATCCACTGTAAGTCATCCCTACAATCACCAAGATCCTTTACCGTAATGAATACTGAAGCAAAGCATTCATTAAGTACCTCTGCAATCTCCTCCAGTTCCTCCAGTGAAACTTTTTCACTGTTACACTTGATTGGTCCTATTCTCACACGTCTTATCCTCATATATTTGTAGGATGCCTTGGGGTTTTCCTTAATCCTACCCGCCAAGGCCTTCACATGGCCCCTTCTGGCTCTCCCAATTTCATTCTTAAGCTCCTTCCTGCTCGATTTATAATCTTATAGATCTCTATCGTTACCTAATCTTTTGAACCTTTCATTAAGCTTTTCTTTTCTTCTTGACTATATTTTCAACAGCCCTTGTACACCATGGTTCCTGTACCCTACCGTCCTTTCGCTGTCTCATTGGAATGTACCTATGCAGAACATCACACAAATATCCCCTGAATCCCCTCCAAGCAAATATCACACATGAGGCTGCTTAACAAGATAAGAGCCCATGGAATAACGGGAAAGTTACATACGTGGATAGAGCATTGGCTGATTGGCAGGAAGCAGAGAGTGGGAATAAAGGGATCCTGTTTTGGTTGGCCTACAGTTACCAGTGGTGTTCCACAGGGGTCCGTGTTGGAGCTGCTTCTTTTTACATTGTACATCAACGATTTGGATCATGGAATAGATGGCTTTATGGCTAAGTTTGCTGACGATACAAAGATAGGTGGAGGGGCCGGTAGTGTTGAAGAAACGGAGAGTCTGCAGAGAGACTTGGATAGATTGGAAGAATGGGAAAAGAAGTGGCAAATGAAATACAATGTTGGAAAGTGTATGGTTATGCACTTTGGCAGAAGAAATAAATGGACAGACTATTATTTAAATAGGGAGAGAATTCAAAGTTCTGAGATGCAATGGGACTTGGGATTCCTCGTGCAGGATACCCTTAAGGTTAACCTCCAGGTTAAGTCGGTGGTGAAGAAGACGAATGCAATGTTGGCATTCATTTCCAGAGGAATAGAGTATAGGAGCAAGGATGTGATGTTGAAGCTCTATAAGGCACTGGTAAGACCTTTCTTGGAGTACTGTGGGCAGTTTTGGGCTCTTTGTTTAAGAAAGGATGTGCTGACATTGGAGAAAGTTCAGAGAAGATTCACTAGAATGATTCTGGGAATGAGAGGGTTAACATATGAGGAACGTTTGTCCACTCTTGGACTGTTTTCCTTGGAGTTTAGAAGAATGAGGGGGTACCTCTTAGAAACATTTCGAATGTTGAAAGGCATGGACAGAGTGGATGTGGCAAAGTTGTTTCCCATGATGGGGGAGTCTAGTACGACAGGGCATGACTTAAGGATTGAAGGGCCCCCGTTCAGAGCAGAGATGCGAGAAATTTTTTTAGCCAGAGGGTGGTGAATCTGTGGAATTTGTTGCCACGGGCAGCAGTGGAGACCAAGTCATTGGGTGTATTTAAGGCAGAGATTGATAGGTATCTGAGTAGCCAGGGCATCAAAGGTTATGGTGAGAAGGCAGGGAGTGGGACTAAATAGGATAAAATGGATCAGCTCATGATAAAATGGCAGAGCAGACTCGATGGGCCGAATGGCCGACTTCTGCTCCTTTGTCTTATGGTCTAAGTCTTTTCTGCAGCCGTGTCACTATCTCTGATCAGCAATGCCATGCTTCCCTCCCTGTCCTTTCTGAAACATCTAAAACCTGGCACTCGAAGTAACCATTCCTGCCCCTGAGCCATTCAAGTCTCTATTATGTTGTAATAGCCACAACATCTTAGCTCCAGGTACTGATCCACGCTCTAAGCTCACTGCTTTGTTCATGATGCTTCTTGCGTTAAAATACACACATCTCAAACCATCAGTCTGAGCATATCCCTTCTCTATCACCCGCCTATCTTCCCTCTCGCATTGTCTCCAAGCTTTCTCTATTTGTGAGCCAACCACCTCTTTCTCCATCTCTTCAGTTCGGTTCCCACCCTCAGCAATTCTAGCTTAAACTCTCCCCAATAGCCTTTGCAAATCTCCCCGCCAGGATATTGGTCCCCCTGGGATTCAAGTGCAACCCATCCTTTTTATACAGATCACGCCTGCCTCAAAAGTGGTCCCAGTGATCCAGAAATCTGAATCTGAATCCCTGCCCCCTGCTCCAATCCCTCAGCCACGCATTTATCCTCCACCTCATTCTATTCCTATACTCACTGTCATGTGGCACAGACAGTAATCCCGAGATTACTACCTTTGAGGTCCTACTTCTCAATTTCCTTCCTAACTCCCTGTAATCTGTTTTCAGGACCTCCTCCCTTTTCCTACCTCTGTCATTGGTACCAATATGTACCACGACCTCTGGCTGTTCTCCTTCCCGCTTCAGGATATCACGGACGCGATCAGAAACATCCTGGACCCTGGCACCTGGGAGGCAAACTGCTATCCGTGTTTCTTTCCTGCATCCACACCTGTCTGACCCCCTAACTATAGAGTCCCCTATCACTGCTGCCATCCTCTTCCTTTCCCTACCCTTCTGAGCCACAGGGCTAGACTCTGTGCCGGAGGCACAGCCACTTTTGCTTCCCCGAGGTAGGCCGTCTCCCCCAACAGTACTCAAACAGGAGTACTTATTGTTAAGGGGGACAGCCACAGGGGTACTCTCCAGTACCTGACCCTTGCCCTTACCTACCCTGACTGTTATCCAGTTATTTGTCTCCCCAGGCCCCGGTGTGACTACCTGCTTATAGCTTCTCTGTATCACCTCCTCACTCTCCCTGACCAGACGAACGTCATCGAGCTGCATCTCCAGTTCCCTAACCTGGTCCCTAAGGAGCTGCAGCTCGACACACCTGGAATGAAAAGCCTCATCCTGAGAGCAGATGCGGCGGAGACGGAGGAATTGCGAGAAGGGGTTGGCATTTTTGCAAGAGACAGGGTGAGAAGAGAAATAGTTCAGATAGCTGTGAGAGTCCGTAGGCTTATAGTAGACTTCAGTAGATAAGCTGTCTCCAGAGACAGAGACAGGAAGATCAAGAAAGGGGAGGGAGGTGTCGGAAATGGACCAGGTAAACTTGAGGGCAGGGTGAAAGTTGGAGGCAAAGTTAGTGAAGTCAACGAGCTGAGCATGCCTGCAGGAAGCAGCGCCAATGCAGTCGTCGATGTAGCGAAGGAAAAGTGGGGGACAGATACCAGAATAGGCACGGAACATAGATCGTTCCACAAACCCAACAAAAAGGCAGGCATAGCTAGGACCCATACGGGTGCCCATAGCTACACCTTTAGTTTGGAGGAAGTGGGAGGAGCCAAAGGAGAAATTATTGAGAGTAAGAACTAATTCCGCTAGATGGAGCAGAGTGGTGGTAGAGGGGAACTGATTAGGTCTGGAATCCAAAAAGAAGTGTAGAGCTTTGAGACCTTCCTGATGGGGGATGGAAGTATATAGGGACTGGACATCCATGGTGAAAATAAAGCAATGGGGGCCAGGGAACTTAAAATCATCGAAAAATTTCAGAGCATGAGAAGTGTCACGAACATAGGTCGGAAGGGATTGAACAAGGGGGGATAAAACCGTGTGAAGTATGCAGAAACAAGTTCGGTGGGGCAGGAGCAAGCTGAGACAATGGGTCTACCAGGACAGGCAGGTTTGTTGATCTTGGGTAGGAGGTAGAAACGGGAAGTGCGTGGTGTGGGAACTATAAGGTTGGCAGCATTGGATGGGAGATCCCCTGAGCGGATAAAGCCGGTGATGGTGTGGAAGACAATGGCCTGGTGCTCCTTAGTGGGGTCATGATCGAGGGGTAAATAAGAAGAGGTATCCGTGAGTTGTCGCTGTGCCTCGGCAAGGTAGAGGTCAGTACGCCAGACTACAACAGCACCCTGCTTATGATCCTCTCATATCGCTTTTGCCAATCAACTGTCCAGCTCTTAGCTTCGTCCCTCCCCCTCCTGTCTTCTCCTATCATTTTGGATCTCCCCCTCCCCCTCCCACTTTCAAATCTCTTACTATCCCTTCTTTCAGTTAGTCCTGACGAAGGGTCTCAGCCGGAAAAGTCGACTGTACCTCTTCCTAGAGATGCTGCCTGGCCTGCTGCATTCACCAGCAACTTTGATGTGTGTTGCTTGAAATTCCTGTATCTGCAGATTTACTCGTGTTTGCGAAAGAAAAAATGATCGCCTTTTATATTCTTCCCACTGGTCTAACTTGCTGACGTCCTCACGCCTGTGCAGTCGTCCCTCGATCAAACCACCAAAGAAAAAATGATCGCTTTTTATTCTCTTCCCGCCAGTCCGAAACTGTGTGAAACTGAGTCACTGACTGTCGACACGTGTGTGAAGTGTGTCACTGACTGTGGTCACGTGTCTGAAACTATTTCACCTACTGTTGTCACGTGTGTGAAACTGTGTCACTGTCTGTGGTCATGTGGGTGAATCTGTGTCACCGACAGTGGTCGTGTGTGTCAAACTGTGTCACGGACTGTGCTCATGGGTGTGAACCCGTATCACTGACTGGTCACAAGTGTAAATCTGTCAGACTGTGGTCACAGATGTGACCCTGTATCACCAACTGTGGCCATGTGTGTGCTGTGTCAATGACTGTGGTAATGTGTTAGCATTACCACATGTGATGGCAGAATATAATATTAATGGTAAGACTCTTGACAGTGTGGAGGATCAGAGGGATCTTGGGGTCCGAGTCCATAGGACACTCGAAGCTGCTGCGCAGGTTGACCCTGTGGTTAAGAAGGCATACGGTGCATTGGCCTTCATCAACCGTGGGATTGAGTTCATGAGCCGAGAGGTAATATTGCAGCTATATAGGACCCTGGTCAGACCCCACTTGGAGTACTGTGCTCAATTCTGGTCGCCTCACTCCAGGAAGGATGCGGAAACCATAGAAAGGGTGCAGGGGAGATTTACAAGGATGTTGCCTGGATTGGGGAGCATGCCTTATGAGAATTGGTTGAGTGAACTCGGTCTTTTCTCCTTGGAGCGATGGAGGATGAGAGGTGACCTGATAGAGGTGTATAAGATGATGAGAGGCATTGATTGTGTGGATAGTCAGAGGCTTTTTCCCAGGGATGAAATGGCTAGCATGAGAGGGCACAGTTTTAAGGTGCTTGGAAGTAGGTACAGAGGAGATGCCAGGGGTCAGTTTTTTACGCAGAGAGTGGTGAGTGTGTGGAATGGGCTGCCGGCACAGTGGTGGAGGTGGATACGATAGGGTCTTTTAAGCGACTCCTGGACAGGTTCATGGAGCTCAGAAAAATAGAGGGCTGTGGGTAACCCTAGGTAATTTCTAAGTTAGGGACATGTTCGGCACAACTTTGTGGGCCGAAGGGCCTGTATTGTGATGTTCTGTGTTCTGTGTATGAACTTGTGTCAGTGACTGTGGTCGCGTGTGTGAAACTGTGTCACAGACAGTGGTCGTGTGTGGAACTGTGACAATGTGGTCATATGTGTTAAACCCCATCACTGACTGTTGTCATGTGTGAATCTGTGTCACTGCCTGTAGTCACATATGAATCTGTGTTACTGGCTGTGGTCACGTGTGAAACTATGTGACTGACTGGCCATGTGTGTCAAACTGTGTCAACGACTGTACCATGTGAAACTGTCACTGATCACGTGTGTGAAACTGTGTGACAGGCAATGATCAGAGGTAAGACTGTGTCACCGACTGTGGCCATGTGTGTGAAACTGTGTCACAGGCTATGGTCACACATGTCAAACTGTCGGGGACTGTTGTCGTGTGTGAGACGCTGTCACTGACTGTGGTCACATGACCATGACTACCACATCATGGAGTGTGGTCACGTGATCAATGTTTCCATGGCTGTGTCTCCTTTCTAATCAGCCGACTGCACTCCTATACAGTCCCAAACAAGAGAAAATCTGCAGACACTGGAAACCCAAGCAACACACACAAAATGCTGGAGGAACTCAGCAGGCCAGGCAGCATCTATGGAAAAGAGTACAGTCAACATTGTGGGCCAAAACCCTTCGGCAGGACTGGAGATAAACAGCTGAGGAGTAGATTTGAAAGGTGGGGGAATGGGAGGGAGAAATGCCAGGTGATAGTCTGGAGATAAACAGCTGAGGAGTAGATTTGAAAGACTGGAGAAAAATACCTGCTTTTCCAGGTAGACCAGTTGTTCCAGTTTTTTCCTGCCCCACTGAACTCATATCTGCATACCCTGACTCAGTTTTATCTACCCTGGTTCAGTCCCTTCCCACCTAAATCTGTGACACCTCACACCCTCTTGATCTTTTCAAGGATTTCAGGTTCCCTGGCCCCTATCATCCCAGGGTACCAAAAGAAATGGTGGAAGTTATAGTAGAAGCTTTGGTGATAATTTATCAAAATTGTCTGGACTCTGGCCAGGACCCGGTGGATTGGAAGATGGTGAATGTCACACCACTGTTCAAAAAAGGATGTAGGCAAAATGCAGGTAACTGTAGGCCAGTTAGTTTAACATCTGTAGTCGGGAAAAAGCTTGAAACTATCAATAAAGAAGAAATAACGAGGCATCTGAAAAGAAGTGGATCCATCAGGCAGACACAGCACGGATTTAGTAAAGACAGGTCCTGTTTGACAAATTTACTGGAGTTCTTTGAGGATATAATGAGCGCAGTGGATAGAGGGGAACAGATGGCCGTTATTTACTTGGATTTCCAGAAGGCATTCGATAAGGTGCCACATAAAAGACATCAATAAGATAAGGATGCATAGAGTTGGGGGTGATGTATTAGCATGGATAGAGGATTGGTTAACTAATAGAGAGCAAACATGGGTGTTACTCTGGTTGCCAATCAGTGGTGAGCGGTGTGCCGCAGGGGTCGGTGTTGGGTTGACAACTGTTCACGATATACATTAACATCTGGAAGAGGGGACTGAGTGTAGTGTATCTAAGTTTGCTGATGACACTAAATTGAGTGGAAAAGCGAATTATGTAGAAGATGCAGAGAGATAGAGACAGCTTAAGTGATTGGGCAAGGGTCTGGAAGATGAAATACAATGTTGGTAAATGCAAGGTCATCCACTTTGGAAGGAAAATAGAAAATCAAATGATTATTTAAATGGTGAAAGATTGCAGCATGCTGCTGTGCAGAGGGATGGGAGTGCTTGTGCATGAATCACAAAAGGTTCATTTGTGGATGCAGCAGGCCTTCATTGCTAGAGGAATTAAACTTACGTGCGGGGAGGTTATGCTGCAACTATACAGGGTACTGGTGAGGCCGCACCTGGAGTACTGTGTGCAGTTCTGGTCTCCATACCTGAGGAAGGATATATTGGCTTTGGAGGCAGTGCAGAGGAGGTTCACCAGGTTGATTCCAGAGATGAGGGGGTTAGACTATGAGGAGAGGTTGATTTGCCTGGGACTGTACTCACTGGAATTCAAAACAATGAGAAGAAATCTTATAGAAACATATAAAATTATGAAAAGGATAGAAAAGATAGAAGCAGGAAAGTTGTTTCCACTCTCTGCGTAAAACAACTTACCCCTGACATCTCCTCTGTACATACTTCCAAGCACTTTAAACCTGTGCCCTCTCGTGTTAGCCATTTCAGCCCTGGGAAAAAGCCTCTGACTATCCACACGATCAATGCCTCTCGTCATCTTCTACACCTCTATCAGGTCACCTCTCATCCTCCGTCGCTCCAAGGAGAAAAGGCCAAGTTCACTCAACCTATTCTCATAAGGCATGCTCCCCAATCCAGGCAACATCCTTGTAAGTCTCCTCTGCACCCTTTCTATGGTTTCCACATCCTTCCTATAGTGAGGTGACCAGAACTGAGCACAGTACTCTAAGTGGGGTCTGACCAGGGTCCTATATAGCTGCAACATTACCTCTCGGCTCATGAACTCAATCCCACGATTGATGAAGGCCAGTACACCGTACGCCTTCTTAACCACAGAGTCAACCTGCACAGTAGCTTTCAGTGTCCTGTAGGCTCAGACTTTTTTAGATCCTTTCTCATTTCTTCAAATTTGGCCTTTTTCCAGTTTAGAACCTCAACCCAAGGACCAGATCTATCTTTATCCATGATCAAGCTGAAACTAATGGTGTTATGATCACTGGAACCAAACTGTTCCCCTACACACACTTCCGTCACCTGTCCTAACTCATTTCCTAATAGGAGATCTAATATTGCATCCTCTCTAGTTGGTACCTCTATATATTGATATAGAAAACTTCCCTGAACACATTTTACGAACTCTAACCCGTCTAGACCTTTAACAGTATGGGAGTCCCAATCAATATGTGGAAAATTAAAATTCCCTACCACCACAACTTTATGTTTCCTGCAGTTGTCTGCTGTCTCTCTGCAGATTTGCTCCTCCAATTCTTGCTGACTATTGGGTGGTCTATAATACAACCCCACTAATGTGGTCATACCTTTCCTGTTTCTCAGCTCCACCCAGATGGCCTCAGTAGACAAGCCCTCTAATCTGTCCTGCCTGAGCACTGCTGTAACATTTTCCCTGACTAGCAATGTGTTTAGTCACATCTTCAAAAAATTCAATTAGGCTCATAGGGCACGACCTGCCTTTACCTCCTCACTAGGTGATATCTCCAGTCTGTCCAGACAGATCACTGCCGTGACATTTTCCCTGACTAGTAATGCCACCCCTCCTCCTATAGTCTCTCCTACTCTGTCACGTTTAAAACAACAGAACCCCGGAATGTTGAGCTGCCAGTCCTGCCCCTCCTGCAACCTAATGGCTGCAATATAACCCTAATTCCACGCTTTGATCCATGTTCTGAACTCGTCCGCCTTTCCTATGTTACCTTGCTTGAAATGTACGCAACTCAGTTGCACCATGCTCAACGTTTCAATTCCTGACTTTGTCTGAGGTCTTACCAACATCTGCCTCCATAACCTCTCCACTAACTGTTCTGGCACTCTGGTTCCCATCCCCCTGCGACTCTAGTTTAAACCCCACCGTGCAGCATTAACAAACCTTCCTGCTGGATATTAGTTCCCCTCCAGTTCAGATGCAAACTGTCCTTTCTGTGCAGATTCCACTTTCCCTGGAAGAGACCCCAATGATCCAAAATCTTATGACCTCCCTCCTATACCAACTCTTTAGCCACGTATTAAACTGCATTATCTTCCTAGTCCTGGCCCCACTAGCACATGGCACACGTAGCAATCCTGAGATAGGTGGAGGGTCAGGTAGTCATAAGGTCATAAGTCTTAGGAGCAGAATTAGGCCATTTGGCCCATCGAGTCTGCTCTACCATTCTATTATCGTTGATTTAATATCCCTCTCAGCCCCATTCTCCTGCCTTCTCCCTGTAACCTTTACACAAGGAGTTAACAAATTTATGACATATCTCAGTCATATTAATCTTGATTCTAATTCTGATCAATCTAATCCTTCCCTCCTATATAGCCCTCCATTTTTCTGTCATTCAGCACTCTCTGGCTAAAGAAATTCACCTCTGCTCTAAATGGACATCCCTCTACTCTTTGTATCATCCACAAACTAGGCCACAAAGCCATAAATTACGTCATCCAAATCATTGACGTACAATGTAAAAAGAATCTGTCCCAACACCGACCCTTGTGGAACACCACGTCACCAGCAGCCTCTCAGAAAAGGCTCTCTTTATTCTCACTCTTTAACTCCTGCCAGTCAGCCAATCTTCTCTCCAAGCCTGTAACTTTCCTGTAATTCCATAGGCTCTTATCTTGTTAATCAGCCTCATGTGTGGCACCTTGTCAAAGGCCTTCTGAAAACCCAAGTAGACAACATCAACTAACTTTTCTTTGTCTATTTTGCCTGTTATTTCCTTAAAGAACTGCAACAGATTTGTCAGGCAAGATTTCCCCTTAAGGAAACAATGGACCATACAGGACCTGTTTCTCTGGAGGACACTCGGGAGCTCAGAGAGACCCTCAAGGTTTTCTGGTGTAGAGCCTACTCCCTGTGGGATGGGATGGATGGGGGTTGCAGAGGGGGCTGACCCTCACTGATATACCATCTTCCGCAGGTGGAAAAGTTGTCACGGACTCTGTTTCTCTGGAAGCTCGATGTGCACGAGCAGAAGGAGCGAGTCTACGAGATGCGGCGAAGGAACGAAGCGCTCGTCACCAACATGTTACCAGAGCACGTGGCTCGCCATTTCCTCGGTTCCAAAAAGCGAGACGAGGTCAGTGATGACGCCACATATCTCCCATACTCCTCTCTCACCATCTCTCTATCTCTCTCTCACACACACACACACACACACACACACACACACACACACACACACACAGAATCAGGCCATTTGGCCCATCATCTGCTCTCCCATCATGGATGAATTATTATCACTTTCAACCCCATTCTCCTGCTCTCTCTGTAACCTTGATGCCCTGACTAATCAAGAATAATTAATGAAAATCCCACAAAAAGTAATGGATATATCTTAGTCCATCATGGGTAAAGCCCTCCCCACCATTGAGCACATCTACAAAGATCGCTGTCCCAGGAAAAGCAGCATCCATCAAGCTCTCCTGTCAATGCTGCCATCAGGAGAAGGTACAGGAGCCTCAGGACTCACACCACCAGGTTCAGGAACAGTTATTACCCCTCAACCATCAGAAAGGTGGTACAGAAACCTCAGGACTCACATCACCAGGTTCAGGAACAGTTATTACCCCTCAACCATCAGGCTCCTGAATCAGAGGGGATAATTTCACCAAACATCACTTGCCCCATCATTGAAATGTTTCCACAACCTGTGGACTCACTTTCAATGACACTTCATCTCATGTTCCTGATATTTATTGTAAACTCTCTAGCTTATTTGTTTGTTTACCTATTTATTTATTTATTGTTTTACACTGCTTGTTGTCGTATGCACACTGGCTATCTGCCCTGATGGTGCCGTCTTTCATTGACGCATATATTGACTATGCCTACAAGACAATGCATCTCGGCTTTGTATATGGTGCCATGTACATACTTTAATAATACATTTACTTTGAGCAATGAATTACCTGCTGTCTCCCCATCATAATTGACTTTAATGATCTGATGTGCATGAACAAGCTTTTCACTGTATCCAGGTACGTGTGACAATAAGCCAATTCCAGTTCAAAGTTGAAAGTAGATTTATTATCGAAGTATGTATACCATATAAAACCTTGAGATTCATCTCTTTACAGACAGCCACAAAACAAAGATCTTAGACCAAAAGACCATAAGACATAGGAGCAGAATTAGGGCATTTGGCCCATCGAGTCTGCTCTGCCATTCAATCATGGCTGATCCTTTTTTGCTATCTCCTCCTCAACCCCAGTTCCCGGCCTTTTCCCCGTAACCTTTGATGCCATGTCCAATCAAGAAC
The DNA here is from genome assembly GCF_030028105.1 of Mobula birostris. Taxonomy (NCBI): domain Eukaryota; kingdom Metazoa; phylum Chordata; class Chondrichthyes; order Myliobatiformes; family Myliobatidae; genus Mobula; species Mobula birostris. Next base: position 1,455,617 of record NC_092377.1, on the reverse strand, counting down.
CTATCAATCTCTGCCTTAAATATGCCCAACAACCTGGCCTCCACAGGTACATGTGGCAACAAATTCCACAAATTCACCACTCTTTGGCAAAATAAATTTCTCCGCATCTCTGTTTTGAAAGGATGCCCCTTTATCCTGAGGCTGTGCCCTCTTGTCCTAGGCTCTCCCACCATGAGAAACATCCTTTCCACATCTACTCTGTCTAGGCCTTTCAGCATTCGAGAGGTTTCAATGCGATTCCCCCTCATCCTTCTGAATTCCAGTGAATACAGACCCAGAGCCATGAAACGTTCCTTGTATGAAAACCCTTTCATTCCTGGAATCATCCTTGTGAACCTTCACTAGACCCTCTCCAATGCCAGTACATCTTTTTTAAGTTGAGGGGCCCAAAACTGTTCACAATATTCAAGGTGAGGCCTCACCACTCCCTTATAAAGCCTTGATCTTGTCCTTGATCTTATATTCTGGACCCCTTGAAATAAACATGGCATTTGCCTTCCTCACCACTGACTCAACCTGCAAGTTAACCTTCAAGGTGTTCTGCATACGGACTCCCAAGTCCCTCTACATCTCAGATTCCTGGATTTTCTCCCCATTTAGAAAATAGTCCGTACATTTATTTCTACTTCCAAAGTGCATGACCATGCTTTTTCCAACATTGTATTCCATTTGCCACTTTCTTGCCCATTCTCCTAATCTGTCTAAGTCCTTCTGCATCCTACCTGTTTCCTCAACACTACCTGCCCCCCCACCAATCCTCGTATCACCTACAAACTTGGCAACAAAGCCATCTGTTTCATCATCTAAATCATTGATATACAGCATAAAAAGAAGTGGTCCCAACACCGACCCCTTAGTCATTGGCAGCCAACTGGAAAAGGAGCCTTTTATTCCCATTTAATGCCTCCTATCACGCAGCCAATGCTCTAACCATCTTAGTAACTTGCTTGTAATACCATGGGCTCTTAACTTGGTAAACAGCCTCATGTGTGGCACCTTGTCAAAGGCCTTCTGAAAGTCCAAATATACAACATCCACTGCAACCCCTTTATCTATCCTACTTGTGATGTCCTCAAAGAATTCCAACAGGTTTGTCAGGCAGGATTTTCCCTGAAGTAAACCATGCTGACTTTGTACTATCTTGTCCTGTGTCACCAAGTACTCCATCACCTCATCCTTAACAATTGACGCCAACATCTTCCCAACCACTAAGGTCAGGCTAACTGGTCTATAATTTCCTTTCTGCTGCCTTCCTCCTTTCTCAAAAAGTGGCGTAACATTTGCAATTTTCCAGTCCTCTGGCACCATGCCAGAGTCCAATGATTTCTGAAAGATCATTTCTAATGCCACCACAATCTCTAACGCTACCCCTTTCAGAACCCTAGGGTGCAGTTCATCTGGTCTGGGTGATTTATGAACCTTCAGGTCTTTCAGCATTTTGAGTACATTCTCTCTTGTAACAGTAACTGCACCCACTTCTCTTCCTTGACACACTACAACATCAGGCATACTGCTAGTGTTTTCCACAGTGAAGACTAATGCAAAATACTCATTTAGTTCATCAGACATCTCCTTGTCCCCCATTATTATTTCTTCTGCCTCATTTTCTAGCGGTCCTATATCCACTCTCATTTCTCTTTTTTTTTAACATACCCTATACTTGAAAAAACTTGTACTATCCACTTTGATATTATTTGCCAGCTTGCTTTCATATTTCATCTTTCCCCTTCTAATGATTTTTTAGTTACTGTCGGGTAGGTTTTCAAAAACTTCTCAATCCTCTATCTTCCCACTGATTTTTGCTTTGTTGTATGATCTTTCTTTTGTTTTTACATTAGCTTTGACTTCCCTTGTCAGCCATGGTTGTACTATTTTACCATTTGAGTATTTCTTCATTTTTGGAAAACACATGTCCTGCACCTTTCTTATTTTTCCCAGAAACCTACACCATTGCTGCTCTGTTGACATCCCTGCTAGCAACTCCTTCCAATTTACTTGGGCCAGCTTCTCTCACACCACTGTAATTTCCTTTACTCCACTGAAATACTGCTGCATCAGACTCTACTTTCTCCCTATCAAATTTCAAGTTGACCTCAATCATATTGTGATCACTGGTTCCTTAGGTTTCTTTTACCTTAAACTCCCTAATCACCTCTGGTTCATTGCATAACACCCAATCCAGTATAGCTGATCCTCTAGTAGGCTCAACAACAAACTGCACTAAAAAGCCATCTCATAGGCATTCAACAAACTCACTCTCTTGCGATCCATTACCAATCTGATTTTCCCAATAGACCTGCATGTTAAAATCTCTCAGGACTACCATAACATAGAAAACCTACAGCACAATACAGGCCCTTGGGCCCACAAAATTGTGCTGAACATGTCCCTACCTCAGAAATTACTAGCTTACCCATAACTTTCTATTTTTCTAAACTCCATGTACCTATCCAAAAGTCTCTTAAAAGACCCTATTGTATCTGCCTCCACCACCGTTGCCAGCAGCCCATTCCACGCACTCACCACTCTCTGTGTAAAAAAAAAAAACAACTTACATAGAACATAGAATACTACAGCACAGTACAGGCCCTTCGGCCCACAATGTCATGCTGACCCTCAAACCCTGCCTCCCATATAAGCCCCCACCTTAAATTCCTCCATATACCTGTCTAGTAGTCTCTTAAACTTCACTAGTGTATCTGTCTCCACCACTGACTCAGGCAGTGTATTCCATGCACCAACCACTCTCTGAGTAAAAAACCTTCCTCTAATATCCCCCTTGAACTTCCCGCCCATTACCTTAAAGCCATGTCCTCTTGTATTGAGCAGTGGTGCCCTGGGGAAGAGGCGCTGGCTATCCACTCTATCTATTCCTCTTATTATCTTGTACACCTCTACCATGTCTCCTCTCATCCTCCTTCTCTCCAAAGAGTAAAGCTCTAGCTCCCTTAATCTCTGATCATAATGCATACTCTCTAAACCAGGCAGCATCCTGGTGAATCCAATGCTTCCACATCCTTCTTATAGTGGGGCGACCAGAACCGGACACAGTACTCCAAGTGTGGCCTAACCAGAGTTTTATAGAGCTGCATCATTACCTTGCTACTCTTAAACCCTATCCCTCGGTTTATGAAAGCTAACACACCATAAGCTTTCTTAACTACCCTATCTACCTGTGAGGCAACTTTCAGGAATCTGTGGACATGTACCCCCAGATCCCTCTGCTCCTCCACACTACCAAGCATCCTGCCATTTACTTTGTACTCTGCCTTGGAGTTTGTCCTTCCAAAGTGTACCACCTCACACTTCTCCGGGTTGAACTCCATCTGCCACTTCTCAGCCCACTTCTGCATCCTATCAATGTCTCTCTGCAATCTTTGACAATCCTCTACACTATCCAAAAAACCACCAACCTTTGTGTCTTCTGCAAACTTGCCAACCCACCCTTCTACCCCCACATCCAGGTCGTTAAAAAAAAAATCACAAAAAGTAGAGGTCCCAGAACCCATCCTTGTGGGACACCACGAGTCACAATCCTCCAATCCAAATGTACTCCCTCCACCACAACCCTCTGCCTTCTGCAGACAAGCCAATTCTGAATCCACCTGGCCAAACTTCCCTGGATCCCATGCCTTCTGACTTCCTGAATAAGCCTACCATGTGGAACCTTGTCAAATGCCTTTCTAAAATCCATATAGATCACATCCACTGCACTACCCTCATCTATATGCCTGGTCATCACCTCAAAGAACTCTTTCAGGCTTGTTAGACATGATCTGCCCTTCACAAAGCCATGCTGACTGTCCCTGATCAGACCATGATTCTCTAAATGCCTATAGATCCTATCTCTAAGAATCTTTTCCAACAGCTTTCCCACCACAGACGTAAGGCTCACTGGTCTATAATTACCCGGACTATCCCTACTACCTTTTCTGAACAATGGGACAACATTTGCCTCCCTCCAATCCTCCAGTACCGTTCCCGTGGACAACGAGGACATAAAGATCCTAGCCGGAGTCTCAGCAATCTCTTCCCTCGCCTCGTGGAGCAGCCTGGGGAATATTCCGTCAGGCCCCGGGGACTTATCCGTCCTAATGTATTTTAACAACTGCAACACCTGCTTTCCCTTAATATCAACATGCTCCAGAACATCAACATCACTCATATTGTCCTCACCGTCATCAAGTTACCTCTCATTGGCGAATACCGAAGAGAAGTATTCATTGAGGACCTCGCTCACTTCCACAGCTTCCAGGCACATCTTCCCACCTTTATCTCTAATTGGTCCTACCTTCACTCCTGTCATCCTTTTTTTCCTCACATAATTGAAGAATGCCTTGGGGTTTTCCTTTACCCTACTCGCCAAGGCCTTCTCATGCCCCCTTCTTGCTCTCCTCAGCCTCTTCTTAAGCTCCTTTCTTGCTACCCTTTATTCCTCAATAGACCCATCTGATCCTTGCTTCCTAAACCTCATGTATGCTGCCTTCTTCCAGCTGACTAGATTTTCCACTTCACTTGTCACCCATGGTTCCTTCACCCTACCATTCTTTACCTTCTTTACCTGGACAAATTTATCCCTAGCATCCTGCAAGAGATCCCTAAACATCGACCAGATGTCCATAGTACGTTTCCCTGCAAAAACATCATCCCAATTCACATGCGCAAGTTCTAGCCTTATTGCCTTATAATTTGCCCTTCCCCAATTAAAAATTTTTCTGTCATCTCTGATTCTATCCTTTTCCATGATAATGTTAAAGGCCAGGGAGCAGTGGTCACTGTCCCCCAGATGCTCACCCACTGAGAGATCTGTGACTTGACCCGGTTCGTTACCCAATACTAGATCTAGTGTGGCATTCCTCCTGTCGGTCTGTCAACATACTGTGACAGGAATCCATCCTGGACACACTTAACAAACTCTGCCCTGTCAAACCATTGGAACTAATCAGGTGCCAATCAATATTAGGGAAGTTAAAGCCACCCATGATAACAACCCTGTTATTCTTCTACCTTTCCAAAATCTGCCTCCCAATCTGCTCCTCAGTATCTCTGCTGCTACCAGGGGCCCTATAGAATACCCCCAGTAGAGTAACTGCTCCCTTCCTGTTCCTGACTTCCACCCATATTGACTCAAAAGAGGATCCTGCTACATTACCCACCCTTTCTGTAGCTGTAATAGTATCCCTGACCAGCAATGCCACCCCTCCTCCCCTTTCTCCCCCACCTCTCTATCCCTTTTAAAGCACTGAAATCCAGGAATATTGAGAATCCATTCCTGCCCTGGTGCCAGCCAAGTCTCTGTAATGGCCACTACATCATAATTCCATGTATGTATCCAAGCTCTCAGTTCATCACCTTTGTTCCTGATGCTTCTTGCATTGAGGTACACACACTTTAGCCCTTCTACCTTACTGCCTTTACACCGTTTATTCTGCCTCTCTTTCCTCAAAGCCTCTCTATATGTTAGATCTGGCTTTACTCCATGCACTATACTTGCAGTTCTCGCATGACCTTTATCCTCCTCCACCTCACTATCTGCTCTAACACTCTGGGTCCCCTCCTCCTGCAAATCTAGTTTAAACCCCCCAGAGCAGCACTAGCAAACCTTCCCACAAGGATGTTAGTCCCCCCTCCAGGGGGACTAATCTTGACATCTGACCCCTGACATTTCCTCTGTACCTACTCCCCAGCACCTTAAACCTGTGTCCTCTTGTGGCAACTATTTCAGGCCTGGGAAAAAGCCTCTGACTATCCACATGATCAATGCCTCTCATCAACTTATACACCTCTGTCAGGTCACCTCTCATCTTCCGTCACTCCAAGGAGAAAAGGCCAAGTTCACTCAACCTGTTTTCATAAGGCATGCTCCCCAATCCAGGCAACATCCTGGTAAATCTCCTCTGCACCCTTTGTATGGTTTCCACATCATTCCTGTAGTGAGGCCACCAGAACTGAGCACAGTACTCCAAGTGGGGTCTGACCAGGGTCCTATATAACTCTCGGCTCCTAAGTTCAATTCTACGATTAATGAAGGCCAATAAAGGAACAACATCCGCAACCCTCCAATCCTCCGGAACCTCTCCCATCCCCACTGATGATTCAAAAGTCATCGCCAGAGGCTCAGCAATCTCCTCTCTCACCTCCCACAGTAGCCTGGGGTACATCTCATCCGGTCCCGGCAACTTGTCCAACTTGATGCTTTCCAAAAGCTCCAGCACATCCTCTTTCTTAATATTTACATGCTCAAGCTTTTCAGTCCACTGCAAGTCATCACTACAATCACCAAGGTCCTTTTCTATAGTGAATACTGAAGTAAAGTATTCATTAAGTACCTCTGATATTTCCTCTGGTTCCATACACATTTTCCCACTGTCACATTTGATTGGTCCTATTCTTTCATATCTTATCCTCTTGCTCTTCACATACTTGTAGCATGCCTTGGGGTTTTTCTTAATCCTGCCCACCAAGGCCTTCTCATGGCGCCTTCTGGCTCTCCTAATTTCCTTAAACTCTTTCCTGTTAGCCTTATAATCTTCTGGATCTCTAACATTGCCCAGCTTTGTGAACCTTTTGAAAACTTTTTTCCTTCTTGACTAGATTTACAACAGCCTTTGTACACCACGGTTCCTGTACCCTACCATAACTTCCCTGTATCATTGGAACATACCGATGCAGAACTCCAAACAAATATCCCCTGAACATTTGCCACGTTTCTTCCGTACTTTTCCCTGAGAACATCTGTTCCCAATTTAAGCTTCCAAGTTCCTGCCTGATAGCCACATAATTCCCCTTACTCCAATTAAACGCTTTTCTAACTTGTCTGGACCTATCTCTCTCCAGTGCTATTGTAAAGGAGATAGAATTATGATCACTATCTCCAAAATGTTCTCCCACTGAGAGATCTGACACCTGACCAGGTTCATTTCCCAATACCAAATCAAGTACAGTCTCTCCTCTTGTTGGCTTATCTACATATTGTGTCAAGAAACGTTCCTGAATGCACCTAACAAACTCTACCCCACCTAAATCCCTTGCTCTAGGGAGATACCATCGATATTTGGGAAATTAAAATCTCCCACCATGACAACTCTTATTATTACACCTTTCCAGGATCTGTTTCCCTATCTGCTCCTCAATATCCCTGTTACTATTGGGCAGCCTATAAAAAACACCCAGTAAAGTTATTGACCCCTTCCTGTTCCCAACCTCCACACACAGAGACCCTGTAGACAATCCCTCCATGACATCCACCTTTTCTGCAGCCGTGACACTATCTCTGATCAACAGTGCCACGCCTCCACCTCTTTTGTCTCCCTCCCTGTCCTTTCTGAAACGTCTAAAACCCGGCACTTGAAGTAACCATTCCTGTCCCTGAGCCATCCAAGTCTCTGTAATGGCCACCACCTCATAGCACCAAGTACTGATCCACACTCTAAGCTCATCCGCTTTGTTCACAACACTCCTTGTGTTAGACACATCTCAAACCATCGTCTGAGCACATCCCTTCTCTATCACCTACCTATCCTCTGTCACACACTGTCTCCAAGCTTTCTCTATTTGTGAGCCAACCACCTCTTCCCCAGTCTCTTCAGTTGGTTCCCACCCTCAACAATTTTAGTTTAAACTCTCTCAAGTAGCTTTAGCAAACCTCCCCACCAGGATATTGGTCCCCCTGGGGTTCAAGTGCAACACATCCTTTTTGTACAGGTCACACCTGCCCCAAAAGAGGTCCCAATGATCCAGAAATCTGAATCCCTGCCCCCTGCTCCAATCCCTCAGCCACTCAGTAATCCTCTACCTCACCCTATTCCTATGTTCACTGTCGCATGGCACAGGCAGTAACCCCGAGATTACTACCTTTGCGATCCTGCTTCTCAACTTCCTTCCTAACTCCCTGTGGTCTTTTTTCAGGACCTCTTCCCTTTTCCTGCCTATGTTATTGGTACCAATATGTACCACAGCCTCTGGCTGTTCTCCTTCCCACTTCAGGATATCATGGACGCGATCTGAAACATCCCGGACCTTGGCACCTGGGAGGCAAATATCATCCGAGTTTCTTTCCTACATCCACAGAATCGCCTGTCTGACCCCCTAACTATAGAGTCCCCTATCAATACTGCCTTCCTCTTCCTTTCCCTACCCTTCTGAGCCACAGGGCCAGACTCCGTGCCAGAGGCGTGACCACTGTTACTTCCCCCAGACAGGCTGTTCCCCCAACAGTACTCAAACAGCAGTACTTATTGTTAAGGGGGACAGCCACAGCGGTACTCTCTAGTATCTGACTCTTGCCTTTCCCTCTCCTGACTGTCATCCAGTTATCTGTCTCCCCAGGCCCAGGGGTGACTTCCTGCCTATAGCTCCTCTCTATCACCTCCTCACTCTCCCTGACCAGACGAAGGTCATCGAGCTGCATCTCCAGTTCCTAAAGAGCTGCAGCTTGACGCACCTGGTGCAGATATGGCCGTCCGGGAGGCTGGGAGACAGATAACTGGATGACCAGCACCTCCCACATCTGACATGGAGCACAGAAAACTGGCCTCACACACTGCCCTATTGCCTTTTTGACTCGCCTTTTCTATTTCCTGTTGTAACCTGTGGTCCACATCCCAGTTACTGTTGGGAGGCCTGTATATAACTGTCATCGACGTCCTTTTACCCTTGAAGTTTCTTAACTCAGCCCACAAGGATTCAATATCTTCCGATCCTAGGTCACATCTTTGTACTGATTTGAGCCATTCCTTACCATTAGAGCCACGTCACTCGCTCTTCCCACCTTCCTATCCCACCTATACAACATGTAACCTTGGACATTCAGCTCCCAACTACAACCATCCTTCAGCCACAATTCAGTGATGGGTACAACATCATACCTAGCAATCTGTAATATTGCAACAAGATCATCCGCCTTCTTTCTTATACTACACATATTTAGATACAACACCTTCAGTTTTTGAGGATGTGACTAAACACATTGATGAAGGTAGAGCAGTAGATGCAGTGTATATGGATTTCAGCAAGGCACCTGATAAGGTACCCCATGCAAGGCTTATTGAGAAAGTAAGGAGGCATAGGATCCAAGGGGACCTTGCTTTGTAGATCCAGAACTGGCTTGCCCACAGAAGGCAAAGAGGCAGATCATATTCTGCATGGAGATCGATGACCAGTGATGTGCCTCAGGGATTTGTTCTGGGACCTCTGCTCTTTATGATTTTTCTAAATGACCTGAATGAAGAAGTGGAGGGATGGGTTAGTAAATTTGCTGATGACACAAAGGGTGGGGGTGTTGTGGATAGTGTGGAGGGCTGTCAGAGATTACAGCGGGACATTGATAGAATGCAAAACTGGGCTGAGGAGTGGCAGATGGAGTTCAACCCAGATAAGTTTGAGGTGGTTCATTTTGGTAGGTCAAATATGATGGCAGAATATAGTATTAATGTTAAGACTTTTGGCAGTATGGAGGATCAGAAGGATCTTGGGGTCCAAGTCCATAGGACACTTAAAGCTGCTACATAGGTTGACTGTGTGGTTAAGAAGGCATATGGTGTATTGGCCTTCATCAAACGTGGGATTGAGCTTAAGAGCTGTGAGGTAATGTTACAGCTATATAGGACCCTGGTCAGACCCCATTTGGATACTGTGCTCAGTTCTGGTCACCTCACTACAGGAATTACATGGAAATCATAGAAAGAGTACAGAGGAGATTTACAAGGATGTTGCCTGGATTGGGGAGCATGCCCTATGAGAATAGGCTGAGTGAACTTGGCCTTTTTTCCTTGGAGCAACGGAGGATGAGAGGTGACTTGATAGAGGTGTATAAGATGATGAGAGGCATTGATCATGTGGAAAGTAAGAGGCTTTTTCCCCAGATCTGAAATGGCTAGCATGAGAGGGCATAGTTTTAAAGTGCTTGGAAGTAGATACTGAGGAGATGTCAGGGGTAAGTTTTTTATGCAGAGTGGTGAGTGCGTGGAATGGGCTGCCAGCAACAGTGGTGGAGGTGGTTACAATAGGGTCTTTTAAGATACTCCTGGACGGATAGATGGAGCTCAGAAAAGTAGATGGTTATGGGTAACTGTAGGTAATTTCTAAGGTAAGGACATGTTCGGCACAGCTTTGTGGGCCGAAGAGCCTATATTGTGCTGTAGATTTTCTATATTCTGTGTTCTACCGTATTTGCTATCCTTTCTGATTCTGCATCCTTGATGATTTGTTACTCAGCCTGTTGTCTGCAACTAAGTCCCATCATCTGCCCTTCCTGACAATCCCATGCTATCTCTACTCTTTCACCATCCGTCTTTTCCTGAGTCCCTTTACTCCGGTTCCCACTCCCCTGCCAAGTTAGTTTATACCCTCCCCAACAGCTCTAACAAACCTGCCCAAGAAAACATTGGTCTCTCCCGGGTTCAGGTGCAACCCGTCACTTTTGAACAGGTCATACCTCCCCCAGAAGAGATCCCGATGATCCAAGAACCTGAAACCCTGCCCCCTGCACTAGCTTCTCAGCCATACATTTATCTGCCAAATCATCCTGTTTCTACCCTCACTGGTGCGTGGCACAGACAGCAATCCAGAAATTACTACCCGGGAGGTCCTGCTTCTCAGCTTTCTACCTAGCTCTCTAAATTCTCTCTTCAGGACCCCATTGCTTTCCCTTCCTATGTCTTTGGTACCAATATGTACCAAGACATCTGGCTGCTCTCCCTCCATCTCCAAAATGTTGTGAATGTGATCTGAGACATCACTGACCCTGGCACCTGGGAGACAACATACCATCCGGGTGTCCCATTCACATCCACAGAATCTCCTGTCCCCATCACTATCGAGTCCTCTATCACTACTGCTCCCTTCTTCTCTCTCTTTTCCTTCTGCACCACAGACCCATTCTCAGTGCCTGTAACCCAGTCGCTGTGGCATTCTCCCGGGAGGTCATCTCCCACAAAAGTATCCAAAGCGGTATACTTATTTTTGAGGGGAATGGCCACAGGGTGCTCTGCTCTAACTGTCTATTTCCATTTCTCCCAATAGTCACCCAGCTACTCACCACCTGCAACTTTGGAGTGACTGTAGCTTTGATCAATTGTATTCTTGTTCTCCTGTACAAGCTGAAGGTCATCCTGCTGCTGCTCCAGATCCCTAACACGGTCTTCAAGGAGCTGCAGCCAGATGCACTTCATGCAAATGTAGTTCCCTGGGAGACAAAGAGACGAATCTGTCTGGTCCACCTCTGATTTCTCCTTCTCTCCTGCTCTCACCACTGATCTCCCTCTGATCTCTCTCCTGTCTCCTGCTCTGTCCCACTCCCTCTCTCCTGCTCTCACCCCTGATCTCCCTCTGATCTCTCTCCTGATCTGTCCCACTCCCTGTCTCCTGCTCTGTCCCCTGTAGGGTGCCATGACTGTGTTTTCTCTTTCTGACCCCACAACAGGAGCTCTACAGCCAGACATATGACGAGATTGGTGTGATGTTTGCCTCCATCCCCAACTTCTCTGATTTCTACACAGAGGAGAGTATAAACAATGGAGGCATCGAGTGTCTGCGCTTCCTCAACGAGATCATTTCTGACTTTGACGGCGTAAGTGGCGCCTGGTCGCATTCATCAGACCTCAGGGAGCGTGCGGGCGAGTGGGGGTCGGCTGGACGAGTGAAAGCTGGGGTATGTGGGGGCGGACGAGTGGCAAGAAGGGTGACCGGGGGCTGGGCGGACTGACTGAGGGCAGAGACTGGGTTCATCCACCTCGTGAGGAGGGGAATGTGTATGTTTAATCTGTTAGTCATGATTTGTCTGCTTTTGGGTTCCAGTGTGATTCTACAAAAGTACTTAAGTGTTTTGAATTTATAATAAATAAATGATACCCAATTTATTTTATTTTATTATTATTATTCAGTAAAAAGGAGACTGGATCCAAATCAGGGAGGGTTCATGGGAAGTGTCTCTGTGTTGTCAGAGGGATTGTTGGCATTTGGGGGTTGGCAACATGGGTTTTCCATTTTCACATCTTTGCATCTCGTCTGCACCTGAACCTGTGGGCAGGTTTGCTTTAGATGTTGGGAGGCATTTAACCTAATTTAGCGGGTAGGTGGAAGGAAAACTGAAGAGACAGGGCAAATGATGGGTCAGTTAGTGAGGAAATGCAGAGAAGTGCTAATGCAATGTGTGGACAGATGATGAGGAAGGGTAGACAGTAGATTGAGTAGAAATGAAGTCAGAATCTGCGGAACGATAGACAGTCAACTGGGTGTAAATTCTGTCATACTGTGAGGAGCATAGAGAGCAGACTGTGTACAAGTACATTCACACTGTGTGGAAAGGTGCGAGGTAAATTGGATATATATCCAGTCAGTCTGTGAGGAAGGTAGACTGTAGATTGGCTGTAAATGCAGTCAGACTGTGAGAAACGTTTGATGGTAGATTGAGTATAAATGCAGACTGTGAGGAAGAGTATACAGTAGATTGGATATAAATACACGTCACATGTAGGTGATAATAAACCTGATTCTGATTCCGATTCTGTCTGTGAGGAAGGTTAGACAGTAGATTGGGTTTAAATGCAGTAAGAATGTGACAAATGGTAGACTGTAGATTGGGTGTAAATTCAGTCAGACTGTGAGGAAGGGTAGACAGTAGATTCAAATATGATGGCAGAATATAGTAAGACTCTTGGCAGTGTAGAGGATCAGAGGGATCTTGGGGTCCGAGTCCATGGTACACTCAAAGCTGCTGCACAGGTTGACTCTGTGGTTAAGAAGGCATACGGTGAATTGGCCTTCATCAACCGTGGGATTGAGTTTAGGAGCTGAGAGGTAATGTTGCAGCTAAATAGGACCCTGGTCAGACCCCACTTGGAGTACTGTGCTCAGTTCTGGTCACCTCACTACAGGAAGGATGTGGAAGCCATAGAAAGGGTGCAGAGGAGATTTACAAGGTTGTTGCCTGGATTGGGGAGCATGCCTTATGAAAACAGTTTGAGTGAACTCGGCCTTTTTTCCTTGGAGCGATGGAGGATGAGAGGTGACCTGATAGAGGTGTATAAGATGATGAGAGGCATTGATCGTGTGGATAGTCAGAGGCTTTTTCCCAGGGCTGAAATGGCTGCCACAAGAGGACACAGGTTTAAGGTGCTTGGGAGTAGGTACAGAGGAGATGTCAGGGGTAAGTTTTTTTTACGCAGAGTGGTGAGTGCGTGGAATGGGCTGCCGGCAATGGTGGTGGAGGCGGATATGATAGGGTCTTTTAAGAGACTTTTGGATAGTTACATGGAGCTTAGAAAAACAGAGGGCTATGGGTAATCCTAGTAATTTCTAAGGTAGGGACATGTTCGGCACAACTCTGTGGGCCAAAGGGCCTGTTTTGTGCTGTAGGTTTTCTATGTTTCTATTGGGTATAAATGCAGTTAAACTGTGAGGAAGGGTAGACTGTAGATTGGCTGTAAATTCAGTCAGACTGTGAGGAGGGGTAGACAGTAGATTGGGTGTAAATTCAGTCAGACTGTGAGGAGGGGTAGACCGTAGATTGGGTATAAATGCAGACATGCGGACCAGTTGAAATGTGATTTTCGGGTGCAGTATTAGGAACATGGGTGATTATCCCAGTACTTGCTTCTGCCATGTCATGGCTATTATGGAGGCTTACTTCTCTGGAGTGCAAACTATTAAAGAGGATTGTTGAGGACAGGACTATCTTTTGAGGAAGCACAGTCTGATTAGGAACATTAAGAAATGGTTAGGTAGGCACGTGGATAGTAATGCTGGGCCAAGTGTGAGGGAAGAGTTGGACTGATCCTGGAGTAGGTTCAAAGGACAGCACAACATGGTGGGCTGAGGGCCTGTTCTGTTCTGTGTTTCATGTCAAAGCCTGTGCCCCAGGTCTGCAGCTTAAGGTGTAGCCTCTTGGTTTCCCCACAGCTACTGGATGAACCACAGTTCCGAAACATCACAAAGATCAAGACCATTGGCAGCACCTATATGGCAGCTTCAGGGCTGATCCCAGAGCCCAGTGTTAACTACAGCACCACAGTCAAGGTAAGGCACACACACCGGCAAGTCTCCCTCACACACACCGGCGAGTCTCCCTCACACACTGAGAAATTCCCTCTCACACACCGGCGAGTCTCCCTCTCACACACTGAGAAATTCCCTCACACACACCGGCGAGTCTCCCTCACACACTGAGAAATTCCCTCTCACACACCGGCGAGTCTCCCTCACACACACCGGCGAGTCTCCCTCACACACTGAGAAATTCCCTCTCACACACCGGCGAGTCTCCCTCACACACTGAGAAATTCCCTCACACACACCGGCGAGTCTCCCTCACACACACCGGCGAGTCTCCCTCACACACTGAGAAATTCCCTCACACACACCGGCGAGTCTCCCTCACACACTGAGAAATTCCCTCACACACACCGGTGAGTCTCCCTCACACACTGAGAAATTCCCTCTCACACACCGGCGAGTCTCCCTCACACACTGAGAAATTCCCTCTCACACACCGGCGAGTCTCCCTCACACACACCGGCGAGTCTCCCCCACACACTGAGAAATTCCCTCTCACACACCGGCGAGTCTCCCTCACACACTGAGAAATTCCTTCTCACACACCGGCGAGTCTCCCTCACACACACCGGCGAGTCTCCCTCACACACTGAGAAATTCCCTCTCACACACCGGCGAGTCTCCCTCACACACTGAGAAATTCCCTCTCACACACCGGCGAGTCTCCCTCACACACTGAGAAATTCCCTCACACACACCGGCGAGTCTCCCCCACACACTGAGAAATTCCCTCACACACACCGGCGAGTCTCCCTCACACACACCGGCGAGTCTCCCTCCCACACACCGGCGAGTCTCCCTCACACACACCGGCGAGTCTCCCTCACACACTGAGAAATTCCCTCACACACACCGGCGAGTCTCCCTCACACACACCGGCGAGTCTCCCTCACACACTGAGAAATTCCCTCACACACACCGGCGAGTCTCCCTCACACACTGAGAAATTCCCTCACACACACCGGTGAGTCTCCCTCACACACTGAGAAATTCCCTCACACACACCGGCGAGTCTCCCTCACACACTGAGAAATTCCCTCACACACACCGGCGAGTCTCCCTCACACACACCGGCGAGTCTCCCTCACACACACTGGCGAGTCTCCCTCCCACACACTGGCGAGTCTCCCTCACACACACCGGCGAGTCTCCCTCCCACACACCGGCGAGTCTCCCTCACACACACTGGCGAGTCTCCCTCACACACTGAGAAATTCCCTCACACACACCGGCGAGTCTCCCTCACACACTGAGAAATTCCCTCTCACACACCGGCGAGTCTCCCTCACACACACCGGCGAGTCTCCCTCACACACTGAGAAATTCCCTCACACACACCTGCGAGTCTCCCTCACACACACCGGCGAGTCTCCCTCACACACTGAGAAATTCCCTCACACACACCGGCGAGTCTCCCTCACACACTGAGAAATTCCCTCACACACACTGGCGAGTCTCCCTCACACACACTGAGAAATTCCCTCACACACACCGGCGAGTCTCCCTCACACACACCGGCGAGTCTCCCTCACACACTGAGAAATTCCCTCACACACACCGGCGAGTCTCCCTCACACACTGAGAAATTCCCTCACACACACTGGCGAGTCTCCCTCCCACACACCGGCGAGTCTCCCTCACACACACCGGCGAGTCTCCCTCACACACACTGGCGAGTCTCCCTCCCACACACTGGCGAGTCTCCCTCACACACACCGGCGAGTCTCCCTCACACACTGAGAAATTCCCTCTCACACACCGGCGAGTCTCCCTCCCACACACCGGCGAGTCTCCCTCACACACACTGGCGAGTCTCCCTCACACACTGAGAAATTCCCTCACACACACCGGCGAGTCTCCCTCACACACTGAGAAATTCCCTCTCACACACCGGCGAGTCTCCCTCTCACACACCGCCTAGTCTCCCTCACTCACTGAGAAATTCCCTCTCACACACCGGCGAGTCTCCCTCACACACACCGGCGAGTCTCCCTCACACACTGAGAAATTCCCTCTCACACACCGGCGAGTCTCCCTCACACACACCGGCGAGTCTCCCTCACACACTGAGAAATTCCCTCACACACACCTGCGAGTCTCCCTCACACACACCGGCGAGTCTCCCTCACACACTGAGAAATTCCCTCACACACACCGGCGAGTCTCCCTCACACACTGAGAAATTCCCTCACACACACTGGCGAGTCTCCCTCACACACACTGAGAAATTCCCTCACACACACCGGCGAGTCTCCCTCACACACACTGAGAAATTCCCTCTCACACACCGGCGAGTCTCCCTCACACACTGAGAAATTCCCTCACACACACCGGCGAGTCTCCCTCACACACACCGGCGAGTCTCCCTCACACACTGAGAAATTCCCTCACACACACCGGCGAGTCTCCCTCACACACTGAGAAATTCCCTCACACACACCGGTGAGTCTCCCTCACACACTGAGAAATTCCCTCTCACACACCGGCGAGTCTCCCTCTCACACACCGCCTAGTCTCCCTCACACACTGAGAAATTCCCTCTCACACACCGGCGAGTCTCCCTCACACACTGAGAAATTCCCTCTCACACACCGGCGAGTCTCCCTCACACACACCGGCGAGTCTCCCTCACACACACCGGCGAGTCTCCCTCACACACTGAGAAATTCCCTCACACACACCGGCGAGTCTCCCTCACACACTGAGAAATTCCCTCACACACACCGGCGAGTCTCCCTCACACACTGAGAAATTCCCTCACACACACCGGCGAGTCTCCCTCACACACTGAGAAATTCCCTCACACACACCGGTGAGTCTCCCTCACACACTGAGAAATTCCCTCTCACACACCGGCGAGTCTCCCTCACACACTGAGAAATTCCCTCTCACACGCCGGCGAGTCTCCCTCACACACACCGGCGAGTCTCCCCCACACACTGAGAAATTCCCTCTCACACACCGGCGAGTCTCCCTCACACACTGAGAAATTCCTTCTCACACACCGGCGAGTCTCCCTCACACACACCGGCGAGTCTCCCTCACACACTGAGAAATTCCCTCTCACACACCGGCGAGTCTCCCTCACACACTGAGAAATTCCCTCTCACACACCGGCGAGTCTCCCTCACACACTGAGAAATTCCCTCCCACACACCGGCGAGTCTCCCCCACACACTGAGAAATTCCCTCACACACACCGGCGAGTCTCCCTCACACACACCGGTGAGTCTCCCTCCCACACACCGGCGAGTCTCCCTCACACACACCGGCGAGTCTCCCTCACACACTGAGAAATTCCCTCACACACACCGGCGAGTCTCCCTCACACACACCGGCGAGTCTCCCTCACACACACTGGCGAGTCTCCCTCCCACACACTGGCGAGTCTCCCTCACACACACCGGCGAGTCTCCCTCACACACACTGGCGAGTCTCCCTCACACACTGAGAAATTCCCTCACACACACCGGCGAGTCTCCCTCACACACTGAGAAATTCCCTCTCACACACCGGCGAGTCTCCCTCACACACACCGGCGAGTCTCCCTCACACACTGAGAAATTCCCTCACACGCACCTGCGAGTCTCCCTCACACACACCGGCGAGTCTCCCTCACACACTGAGAAATTCCCTCACACACACCGGCGAGTCTCCCTCACACACTGAGAAATTCCCTCACACACACTGGCGAGTCTCCCTCACACACACTGAGAAATTCCCTCACACACACCGGCGAGTCTCCCTCACACACACCGGCGAGTCTCCCTCACACACTGAGAAATTCCCTCACACACACCGGCGAGTCTCCCTCACACACTGAGAAATTCCCTCACACACACCGGTGAGTCTCCCTCACACACTGAGAAATTCCCTCTCACACACCGGCGAGTCTCCCTCTCACACACCGCCTAGTCTCCCTCACACACTGAGAAATTCCCTCTCACACACCGGCGAGTCTCCCTCACACACTGAGAAATTCCCTCTCACACACCGGCGACTCTCCCTCACACACACCGGCGAGTCTCCCTCACACACTGAGAAATTCCCTCACACACACCGGCGAGTCTCCCTCACACACTGAGAAATTCCCTCACACACACTGGCGAGTCTCCCTCACACACACTGAGAAATTCCCTCACACACACCGGCGAGTCTCCCTCACACACACTGAGAAATTCCCTCTCACACACCGGCGAGTCTCCCTCACACACTGAGAAATTCCCTCACACACACCGGCGAGTCTCCCTCACACACACCGGCGAGTCTCCCTCACACACTGAGAAATTCCCTCACACACACCGGCGAGTCTCCCTCACACACTGAGAAATTCCCTCACACACACCGGCGAGTCTCCCTCACACACTGAGAAATTCCCTCACACACACCGGTGAGTCTCCCTCACACACTGAGAAATTCCCTCTCACACACCGGCGAGTCTCCCTCACACACACCGGCGAGTCTCCCCCACACACTGAGAAATTCCCTCTCACACACCGGCGAGTCTCCCTCACACACTGAGAAATTCCCTCACACACACCGGCGAGTCTCCCTCACACACTGAGAAATTCCTTCTCACACACCGGCGAGTCTCCCTCTCACACACCGCCTAGTCTCCCTCACACACTGAGAAATTCCCTCTCACACACCGGCGAGTCTCCCTCACACACTGAGAAATTCCCTCTCACACACCGGCGAGTCTCCTTCACACACTGAGAAATTCCCTCTCACACACCGGCGAGTCTCCCTCACACACTGAGAAATTCCCTCACACACACCAGCGAGTCTCCCCCACACACTGAGAAATTCCCTCACACACACCGGCGAGTCTCCCTCCCACACACCGGCGAGTCTCCCTCACACACACCGGCGAGTCTCCCTCACACACTGAGAAATTCCCTCACACACACCGGCGAGTCTCCCTCACACACACCGGCGAGTCTCCCTCCCACACACTGGCGAGTCTCCCTCACACACTGAGAAATTCCCTCTCACACACCGGCGAGTCTCCCTCACACACACTGGCGAGTCTCCCTCACACACTGAGAAATTCCCTCACACACACCGGCGAGTCTCCCTCACACACTGAGAAATTCCCTCTCACACACCGGCGAGTCTCCCTCTCACACACCGCCTAGTCTCCCTCACACACTGAGAAATTCCCTCTCACACACCGGCGAGTCTCCCTCACACACACCGGCGAGTCTCCCTCACACACACCGGCGAGTCTCCCTCACACACTGAGAAATTCCCTCACACACCGGCAAGTCTCCCTCACACACTGAGAAATTCCCTCACACACACCGGCGAGTCTCCCTCACACACACCGGCGAGTCTCCCTCACACACTGAGAAATTCCCTCACACACACCGGCGAGTCTCCCTCACACACTGAGAAATTCCCTCACACACACCGGTGAGTCTCCCTCACACACTGAGAAATTCCCTCTCACACACCGGCGAGTCTCCCTCACACACTGAGAAATTCCCTCACACACACCGGCGAGTCTCCCTCACACACACCGGCGAGTCTCCCTCACACACTGAGAAATTCCCTCACACACACCGGCGAGTCTCCCTCACACACTGAGAAATTCCCTCACAGACACCGGTGAGTCTCCCTCACACACTGACAAATTCCCTCACACACACCGGCGAGTCTCCCTCACACACTGAGAAATTCCCTCACACACACCGGCGAGTCTCCCTCACACACACCGGCGAGTCTCCCTCACACACACTGGCGAGTCTCCCTCCCACACACTGGCGAGTCTCCCTCACACACACCGGCGAGTCTCCCTCACACACTGAGAAATTCCCTCCCACACACCGGCGAGTCTCCCTCACACACACTGGCGAGTCTCCCTCACACACTGAGAAATTCCCTCACACACACCGGCGAGTCTCCCTCACACACTGAGAAATTCCCTCTCACACACCGGCGAGTCTCCCTCACACACACCGGCGAGTCTCCCTCACACACTGAGAAATTCCCTCACACACACCTGCGAGTCTCCCTCACACACACCGGCGAGTCTCCCTCACACACTGAGAAATTCCCTCACACACACCGGCGAGTCTCCCTCACACACTGAGAAATTCCCTCACACACACTGGCGAGTCTCCCTCACACACACTGAGAAATTCCCTCACACACACCGGCGAGTCTCCCTCACACACACCGGCGAGTCTCCCTCACACACACCGGCGAGTCTCCCTCACACACTGAGAAATTCCCTCACACACACCGGCGAGTCTCCCTCACACACTGAGAAATTCCCTCACACACACTGGCGAGTCTCCCTCCCACACACCGGCGAGTCTCCCTCACACACACCTGCGAGTCTCCCTCACACACACTGGCGAGTCTCCCTCCCACACACTGGCGAGTCTCCCTCACACACACCGGCGAGTCTCCCTCACACACTGAGAAATTCCCTCTCACACACCGGCGAGTCTCCCTCCCACACACCGGCGAGTCTCCCTCCCACACACCGGCGAGTCTCCCTCACACACACTGGCGAGTCTCCCTCACACCCTGAGAAATTCCCTCTCACACACCGGCGAGTCTCCCTCTCACACACCGCCTAGTCTCCCTCACTCACTGAGAAATTCCCTCTCACACACCGGCGAGTCTCCCTCACACACACCGGCGAGTCTCCCTCACACACTGAGAAATTCCCTCTCACACACCGGCGAGTCTCCCTCACACACACCGGCGAGTCTCCCTCACACACTGAGAAATTCCCTCACACACACCTGCGAGTCTCCCTCACACACACCGGCGAGTCTCCCTCACACACTGAGAAATTCCCTCACACACACCGGCGAGTCTCCCTCACACACTGAGAAATTCCCTCACACACACTGGCGAGTCTCCCTCACACAGACTGAGAAATTCCCTCACACACACCGGCGAGTCTCCCTCACACACACTGAGAAATTCCCTCTCACACACCGGCGAGTCTCCCTCACACACTGAGAAATTCCCTCACACACACCGGCGAGTCTCCCTCACACACACCGGCGAGTCTCCCTCACACACTGAGAAATTCCCTCACACACACCGGCGAGTCTCCCTCACACACTGAGAAATTCCCTCACACACACCGGTGAGTCTCCCTCACACACTGAGAAATTCCCTCTCACACACCGGCGAGTCTCCCTCTCACACACCGCCTAGTCTCCCTCACACACTGAGAAATTCCCTCTCACACACCGGCGAGTCTCCCTCACACACTGAGAAATTCCCTCTCACACACCGGCGAGTCTCCCTCACACACACCGGCGAGTCTCCCTCACACACACCGGCGAGTCTCCCTCACACACTGAGAAATTCCCTCACACACACCAGCGAGTCTCCCTCACACACTGAGAAATTCCCTCACACACACCGGCGAGTCTCCCTCACACACTGAGAAATTCCCTCACACACACCGGCGAGTCTCCCTCACACACTGAGAAATTCCCTCACACACACCGGTGAGTCTCCCTCACACACTGAGAAATTCCCTCTCACACACCGGCGAGTCTCCCTCACACACTGAGAAATTCCCTCTCACACGCCGGCGAGTCTCCCTCACACACACCGGCGAGTCTCCCCCACACACTGAGAAATTCCCTCTCACACACCGGCGAGTCTCCCTCACACACTGAGAAATTCCCTCTCACACACCGGCGAGTCTCCCTCACACACTGAGAAATTCCCTCACACACACCGGCGAGTCTCCCCCACACACTGAGAAATTCCCTCACACACACCGGCGAGTCTCCCTCACACACACCGGCGAGTCTCCCTCCCACACACCGGCGAGTCTCCCTCACACACACCGGCGAGTCTCCCTCACACACTGAGAAATTCCCTCACACACACCGGCGAGTCTCCCTCACACACACCGGCGAGTCTCCCTCACACACACTGGCGAGTCTCCCTCCCACACACTGGCGAGTCTCCCTCACACACACCGGCGAGTCTCCCTCACACACTGAGAAATTCCCTCTCACACACCGGCGAGTCTCCCTCCCACACACCGGCGAGTCTCCCTCACACACACTGGCGAGTCTTCCTCACACACTGAGAAATTCCCTCACACACACCGGCGAGTCTCCCTCACACACTGAGAAATTCCCTCTCACACACCGGCGAGTCTCCCTCACACACACCGGCGAGTCTCCCTCACACACTGAGAAATTCCCTCACACACACCTGCGAGTCTCCCTCACACACACCGGCGAGTCTCCCTCACACACTGAGAAATTCCCTCACACACACCGGCGAGTCTCCCTCACACACTGAGAAATTCCCTCACACACACTGGCGAGTCTCCCTCACACACACTGAGAAATTCCCTCACACACACCGGCGAGTCTCCCTCACACACACCGGCGAGTCTCCCTCACACACTGAGAAATTCCCTCACACACACCGGCGAGTCTCCCTCACACACTGAGAAATTCCCTCACACACACCGGTGAGTCTCCCTCACACACTGAGAAATTCCCTCACACACACCGGCGACTCTCCCTCACACACACCGGCGAGTCTCCCTCACACACTGAGAAATTCCCTCACACACACCGGCGAGTCTCCGTCACACACTGAGAAATTCCCTCACACACACTGGCGAGTCTCCCTCACACACACTGAGAAATTCCCTCACACACACCGGCGAGTCTCCCTCACACACACTGAGAAATTCCCTCTCACACACCGGCGAGTCTCCCTCACACACTGAGAAATTCCCTCACACACACCGGCGAGTCTCCCTCACACACACCGGCGAGTCTCCCTCACACACTGAGAAATTCCCTCACACACACCGGCGAGTCTCCCTCACACACTGAGAAATTCCCTCACACACACCGGTGAGTCTCCCTCACACACTGAGAAATTCCCTCTCACACACCGGCGAGTCTCCCCCACACACTGAGAAATTCCCTCTCACACACCGGCGAGTCTCCCTCACACACTGAGAAATTCCCTCACACACACCGGCGAGTCTCCCTCACACACTGAGAAATTCCTTCTCACACACCGGGGAGTCTCCCTCTCACACACCGCCTAGTCTCCCTCACACACTGAGAAATTCCCTCTCACACACCGGCGAGTCTCCCTCACACACACCGGCGAGTCTCCCTCACACACTGAGAAATTCCCTCTCACACACCGGCGAGTCTCCCTCACACACTGAGAAATTCCCTCTCACACACCGGCGAGTCTCCCTCACACACTGAGAAATTCCCTCACACACACCGGCGAGTCTCCCCCACACACTGAGAAATTCCCTCACACACACCGGCGAGTCTCCCTCCCACACACCGGCGAGTCTCCCTCACACACACCGGCGAGTCTCCCTCACACACTGAGAAATTCCCTCACACACACCGGCGAGTCTCCCTCACACACACCGGCGAGTCTCCCTCACACACACCGGCGAGTCTCCCTCCCACAGACTGGCGAGTCTCCCTCACACACTCAGAAATTCCCTCTCACACACCGGCGAGTCTCCCTCACACACACTGGCGAGTCTCCCTCACACACTGAGAAATTCCCTCACACACACCGGCGAGTCTCCCTCACACACTGAGAAATTCCCTCTCACACACCGGCGAGTCTCCCTCTCACACACCGCCTAGTCTCCCTCACACACTGAGAAATTCCCTCTCACACACCGGCGAGTCTCCCTCACACACACCGGCGAGTCTCCCTCACACACTGAGAAATTCCCTCACACACCGGCAAGTCTCCCTCACACACTGAGAAATTCCCTCACACACACCGGCGAGTCTCCCTCACACACACCGGCGAGTCTCCCTCACACACTGAGAAATTCCCTCACACACACCGGCGAGTCTCCCTCACACACACTGGTGAGTCTCCCTCCCACACACTGGCGAGTCTCCCTCCCACACACCGGCGAGTCTCCCTCACACACACCGGCGAGTCTCCCTCACACACACCGGCGAGTCTCCCTCACACACTGAGAAATTCCCTCTCACACACCGGCGAGTCTCCCTCCCACACACCGGCGAGTCTCCCTCACACACACTGGCGAGTCTCCCTCACACACTGAGAAATTCCCTCACACACACCGGCGAGTCTCCCTCACACACTGAGAAATTCCCTCTCACACACCGGCGAGTCTCCCTCTCACACACCGCCTAGTCTCCCTCACACACTGAGAAATTCCCTCTCACACACCGGCGAGTCTCCCTCACACACACCGGCGAGTCTCACTCACACACTGAGAAATTCCCTCTCACACACCGGCGAGTCTCCCTCACACACACCGGCGAGTCTCCCTCACACACTGAGAAATTCCCTCACACACACCTGCGAGTCTCCCTCACACACACCGGCGAGTCTCCCTCACACACTGAGAAATTCCCTCACACACACCGGCGAGTCTCCCTCACACACTGAGAAATTCCCTCACACACACTGGCGAGTCTCCCTCACACACACTGAGAAATTCCCTCACACACAACGGCGAGTCTCCCTCACACACACTGAGAAATTCCCTCTCACACACCGGCGAGTCTCCCTCACACACTGAGAAATTCCCTCACACACACCGGCGAGTCTCCCTCACACACACCGGCGAGTCTCCCTCACACACTGAGAAATTCCCTCACACACACCGGCGAGTCTCCCTCACACACTGAGAAATTCCCTCACACACACCGGTGAGTCTCCCTCACACACTGAGAAATTCCCTCTCACACACCGGCGAGTCTCCCTCTCACACACCGCCTAGTCTCCCTCACACACTGAGAAATTCCCTCTCACACACCGGCGAGTCTCCCTCACACACTGAGAAATTCCCTCTCACACACCGGCGAGTCTCCCTCACACACACCGGCGAGTCTCCCTCACACACTGAGAAATTCCCTCACACACACCGGCGAGTCTCCCTCACACACTGAGAAATTCCCTCACACACACTGGCGAGTCTCCCTCACACACACTGAGAAATTCCCTCACACACACCGGCGAGTCTCCCTCACACACACTGAGAAATTCCCTCTCACACACCGGCGAGTCTCCCTCACACACTGAGAAATTCCCTCACACACACCGGCGAGTCTCCCTCACACACACCGGCGAGTCTCTCTCACACACTGAGAAATTCCCTCACACACACCGGCGAGTCTCCCTCACACACTGAGAAATTCCCTCTCACACACCGGCGAGTCTCCCCCACACACTGAGAAATTCCCTCACACACACCGGCGAGTCTCCCTCACACACACCGGCGAGTCTCCCTCACACACTGAGAAATTCCCTCTCACACACCGGCGAGTCTCCCTCACACACTGAGAAATTCCCTCACACACACCGGCGAGTCTCCCTCACACACACCGGCGAGTCTCCCTCACACACACTGGCGAGTCTCCCTCACACACACTGGCGAGTCTCCCTCCCACACACTGGCGAGTCTTCCTCACACACACCGGCGAGTCTCCCTCACACACTGAGAAATTCCCTCTCACACACCGGCGAGTCTCCCTCCCACACACCGGCGAGTCTCCCTCACACACACTGGCGAGTCTCCTTCACACACTGAGAAATTCCCTCACACACACCGGCGAGTCTCCCTCACACACTGAGAAATTCCCTCTCACACACCGGCGAGTCTCCCTCACACACACCGGCGAGTCTCCCTCACACACTGAGAAATTCCCTCACACACACCTGCGAGTCTCCCTCACACACACCGGCGAGTCTCCCTCACACACTGAGAAATTCCCTCACACACACCGGCGAGTCTCCCTCACACACTGAGAAATTCCCTCACACACACTGGCGAGTCTCCCTCACACACACTGAGAAATTCCCTCACACACACCGGCGAGTCTCCCTCACACACACCGGCGAGTCTCCCTCACACACTGAGAAATTCCCTCACACACACCGGCGAGTCTCCCTCACACACTGAGAAATTCCCTCACACACACCGGTGAGTCTCCCTCACACACTGAGAAATTCCCTCACACACACCGGCGACTCTCCCTCACACACACCGGCGAGTCTCCCTGACACACTGAGAAATTCCCTCACACACACCGGCGAGTCTCCCTCACACACTGAGAAATTCCCTCACACACACTGGCGAGTCTCCCTCACACACACTGAGAAATTCCCTCACACACACCGGCGAGTCTCACTCACACACACTGAGAAATTCCCTCTCACACACCGGCGAGTCTCCCTCACACACTGAGAAATTCCCTCACACACACCGGCGAGTCTCCCTCACACACACCGGCGAGTCTCCCTCACACACTGAGAAATTCCCTCACACACACCGGCGAGTCTCCCTCACACACTGAGAAATTCCCTCACACACACCGGTGAGTCTCCCTCACACACTGAGAAATTCCCTCTCACACACCGGCGAGTCTCCCTCACACACACCGGCGAGTCTCCCCCACACACTGAGAAATTCCCTCTCACACACCGGCGAGTCTCCCTCACACACTGAGAAATTCCCTCACACACACCGGCGAGTCTCCCTCACACACTGAGAAATTCCTTCTCACACACCGGGGAGTCTCCCTCTCACACACCGCCTAGTCTCCCTCACACACTGAGAAATTCCCTCTCACACACCGGCGAGTCTCCCTCACACACACCGGCGAGTCTCCCTCACACACTGAGAAATTCCCTCACACACACCGGCGAGTCTCCCTCACACACTGAGAAATTCCCTCTCACACACCGGCGAGTCTCCCTCACACACTGAGAAATTCCCTCTCACACACCGGCGAGTCTCCCTCACACACTGAGAAATTCCCTCACACACACCGGCGAGTCTCCCCCACACACTGAGAAATTCCCTCACACACACCGGCGAGTCTCCCTCCCACACACCGGCGAGTCTCCCTCACACACACCGGCGAGTCTCCCTCACACACTGAGAAATTCCCTCACACACACCGGCGAGTCTCCCTCACACACACCGGCGAGTCTCCCTCACACACACCGGCGAGTCTCCCTCCCACACACTGGCGAGTCTCCCTCACACACTCAGAAATTCCCTCTCACACACCGGCGAGTCTCCCTCACACACACTGGCGAGTCTCCCTCACACACTGAGAAATTCCCTCACACACACCGGCGAGTCTCCCTCACACACTGAGAAATTCCCTCTCACACACCGGCGAGTCTCCCTCTCACACACCGCCTAGTCTCCCTCACACACTGAGAAATTCCCTCTCACACACCGGCGAGTCTCCCTCACACACACCGGCGAGTCTCCCTCACACACACCGGCGAGTCTCCCTCACACACTGAGAAATTCCCTCACACACCGGCAAGTCTCCCTCACACACTGAGAAATTCCCTCACACACACCGGCGAGTCTCCCTCACACACACCGGCGAGTCTCCCTCACACACTGAGAAATTCCCTCACACACACCGGCGAGTCTCCCTCACACACACTGGTGAGTCTCCCTCCCACACACTGGCGAGTCTCCCTCCCACACACCGGCGAGTCTCCCTCACACACACCGGCGAGTCTCCCTCACACACACCGGCGAGTCTCCCTCACACACTGAGAAATTCCCTCTCACACACCGGCGAGTCTCCCTCCCACACACCGGCGAGTCTCCCTCACACACACTGGCGAGTCTCCCTCACACACTGAGAAATTCCCTCACACACACCGGCGAGTCTCCCTCACACACTGAGAAATTCCCTCTCACACACCGGCGAGTCTCCCTCTCACACACCGCCTAGTCTCCCTCACACACTGAGAAATTCCCTCTCACACACCGGCGAGTCTCCCTCACACACACCGGCGAGTCTCACTCACACACTGAGAAATTCCCTCTCACACACCGGCGAGTCTCCCTCACACACACCGGCGAGTCTCCCTCACACACTGAGAAATTCCCTCACACACACCTGCGAGTCTCCCTCACACACACCGGCGAGTCTCCCTCACACACTGAGAAATTCCCTCACACACACCGGCGAGTCTCCCTCACACACTGAGAAATTCCCTCACACACACTGGCGAGTCTCCCTCACACACACTGAGAAATTCCCTCACACACACCGGCGAGTCTCCCTCACACACACTGAGAAATTCCCTCTCACACACCGGCGAGTCTCCCTCACACACTGAGAAATTCCCTCACACACACCGGCGAGTCTCCCTCACACACACCGGCGAGTCTCCCTCACACACTGAGAAATTCCCTCACACACACCGGCGAGTCTCCCTCACACACTGAGAAATTCCCTCACACACACCGGTGAGTCTCCCTCACACACTGAGAAATTCCCTCTCACACACCGGCGAGTCTCCCTCTCACACACCGCCTAGTCTCCCTCACACACTGAGAAATTCCCTCTCACACACCGGCGAGTCTCCCTCACACACTGAGAAATTCCCTCTCACACACCGGCGAGTCTCCCTCACACACACCGGCGAGTCTCCCTCACACACTGAGAAATTCCCTCACACACACCGGCGAGTCTCCCTCACACACTGAGAAATTCCCTCACACACACTGGCGAGTCTCCCTCACACACACTGAGAAATTCCCTCACACACACCGGCGAGTCTCCCTCACACAGACTGAGAAATTCCCTCTCACACACCGGCGAGTCTCCCTCACACACTGAGAAATTCCCTCACACACACCGGCGAGTCTCCCTCACACACACCGGCGAGTCTCTCTCACACACTGAGAAATTCCCTCACACACACCGGCGAGTCTCCCTCACACACTGAGAAATTCCCTCTCACACACCGGCGAGTCTCCCTCACACATTGAGAAATTCCCTCTCACACACCGGCGAGTCTCCCTCACACACTGAGAAATTCCCTCACACACACCGGCGAGTCTCCCTCTCACACACCGGCGAGTCTCCCTCACACACTGAGAAATTCCCTCACACACACCGGCGAGTCTCCCTCACACACTGAGAAATTCCCTCACACACACCGGTGAGTCTCCCTCACACACTGAGAAATTCCCTCTCACACACCGGCGAGTCTCCCTCACACACACCGGCGAGTCTCCCCCACACACTGAGAAATTCCCTCTCACACACCGGCGAGTCTCCCTCACACACTGAGAAATTCCCTCACACACACCGGCGAGTCTCCCTCACACACTGAGAAATTCCTTCTCACACACCGGCGAGTCTCCCTCACACACACCGGCGAGTCTCCCTCACACACTGAGAAATTCCCTCTCACACACCGGCGAGTCTCCCTCACACACTGAGAAATTCCCTCTCACACACCGGCGAGTCTCCCTCACACACTGAGAAATTCCCTCACACACACCGGCGAGTCTCCCTCACACACTGAGAAATTCCCTCTCACACACCGGCGAGTCTCCCCCACACACTGAGAAATTCCCTCACACACACCGGCGAGTCTCCCTCACACACTGAGAAATTCCCTCACACACTGAGAAATTCCCTCACACACACCGGCGAGTCTCCCTCACACACACTGTGAAATTCCCTCTCACACACCGGCGAGTCTCCCTCACACACTGAGAAATTCCCTCACACACACCGGCGAGTCTCCCTCACACACACCGGCGAGTCTCCCTCACACACTGAGAAATTCCCTCACACACACCGGCGAGTCTCCCTCACACACTGAGAAATTCCCTCACACACACCGGTGAGTCTCCCTCACACACTGAGAAATTCCCTCTCACACACCGGCGAGTCTCCCTCTCACACACCGCCTAGTCTCCCTCACACACTGAGAAATTCCCTCTCACACACCGGCGAGTCTCCCTCACACACTGAGAAATTCCCTCTCACACACCGGCGAGTCTCCCTCACACACACCTGCGAGTCTCCCTCACACACTGAGAAATTCCCTCACACACACCGGCGAGTCTCCCTCACACACTGAGAAATTCCCTCACACACACTGGCGAGTCTCCCTCACACACACTGAGAAATTCCCTCACACACACCGGCGAGTCTCCCTCACACACACTGAGAAATTCCCTCTCACACACCGGCGAGTCTCCCTCACACACTGAGAAATTCCCTCACACACACCGGCGAGTCTCCCTCACACACACCGGCGAGTCTCTCTCACACACTGAGAAATTCCCTCACACACACCGGCGAGTCTCCCTCACACACTGAGAAATTCCCTCTCACACACCGGCGAGTCTCCCTCACACACTGAGAAATTCCCTCTCACACACCGGCGAGTCTCCCTCACACACTGAGAAATTCCCTCACACACACCGGCGAGTCTCCCTCTCACACACCGGCGAGTCTCCCTCACACACTGAGAAATTCCCTCACACACACCGGCGAGTCTCCCTCACACACTGAGAAATTCCCTCACACACACCGGTGAGTCTCCCTCACACACTGAGAAATTCCCTCTCACACACCGGCGAGTCTCCCTCACACACACCGGCGAGTCTCCCCCACACACTGAGAAATTCCCTCTCACACACCGGCGAGTCTCCCTCACACACTGAGAAATTCCCTCACACACACCGGCGAGTCTCCCTCACACACTGAGAAATTCCTTCTCACACACCGGCGAGTCTCCCTCACACACACCGGCGAGTCTCCCTCACACACTGAGAAATTCCCTCTCACACACCGGCGAGTCTCCCTCACACACTGAGAAATTCCCTCTCACACACCGGCGAGTCTCCCTCACACACTGAGAAATTCCCTCACACACACCGGCGAGTCTCCCTCACACACTGAGAAATTCCCTCTCACACACCGGCGAGTCTCCCCCACACACTGAGAAATTCCCTCACACACACCGGCGAGTCTCCCTCACACACTGAGAAATTCCCTCACACACTGAGAAATTCCCTCACACACACCGGCGAGTCTCCCTCACACACACCGGCGAGTCTCCCTCCCACACACCGGCGAGTCTCCCTCCCACACACTGGCGAGTCTCCCTCCCACACACTGGCGAGTCTCCCTCACACACACCGGCGAGTCTCCCTCACACACTGAGAAATTCCCTCTCAGACACCGGCGAGTCTCCCTCCCACACACCGGCGAGTCTCCCTCACACACACTGGCGAGTCTCCCTCACACACTGAGAAATTCCCTCACACACACCGGCGAGTCTCCCTCACACACTGAGAAATTCCCTCTCACACACCGGCGAGTCTCCCTCTCACACACCGCCTAGTCTCCCTCACACACTGAGAAATTCCCTCTCACACACCGGCGAGTCTCCCTCACACACACCGGCGAGTCTCCCTCACACACTGAGAAATTCCCTCTCACACACCGGCGAGTCTCCCTCACACACACCGGCGAGTCTCCCTCACACACTGAGAAATTCCCTCACACACCGGCAAGTCTCCCTCACACACTGAGAAATTCCCTCACACACACCGGCGAGTCTCCCTCACACACACCGGCGAGTCTCCCTCACACACTGAGAAATTCCCTCACACACACCGGCGAGTCTCCCTCACACACTGAGAAATTCCCTCACACACACTGGCGAGTCTCCCTCCCACACACCGGCGAGTCTCCCTCACACACACCGGCGAGTCTCCCTCTCACACACCGGCGAGTCTCCCTTGCACACACCGGGAGCCTGTCATACCGTATAAGTGGACAATCTGCCTCGCACACACCGGGAGACTCATACCGTGTACGTGGACAATCTCCCTCGCACACAGGGAGACTCATACCGTGTACGTGGACAATCTCTCGCACACACCGGGAGACTCTCATACCGTATATGTGGACAGTCTCCCTCGCACACACCGGGAGCCTCTCATACCGTGTACATGGACAGTCTCCCTCGCACACACCGGGAGACTCTCACACCGTGTACGTGGACAGTCTCCCTCCCACACACCGGGAGACTCTCACACCGTGTACGTGGACAGTCTCGCTCCCACACACACCCGGAGACTCTCACACCGTGTACGTGGACAGTCTCTCTCGCACACACCGGGAGACTCTCACACCGTGTACGTGGACAGTCTCCCTCCCACACACCCGGAGACTCTCACACCGTGTACGTGGACAGTCTCTCTCGCACACACCGGGAGACTCTCACACCGTGTACGTGGACAGTCTCCCTCCCACACACACCGGGAGACTCTCACACCATGTACGTGGACAGTCTCCCTCCCACACACCGGGAGACTCTCACACCGTGTACGTGGACAGTCTCCCTCCCACACACACCCGGAGACTCTCACACCGTGTACGTGGACAGTCTCCCTCGCACACACCGGGAGACTCTCACACCGTGTACGTGGACAGTCTCCCTCCCACACACACCGGGAGACTCTCATACCATATACATGGACAATCTCTCTCACACACACGAGCTGAGCCACTTTCCAGTTCGTGTGCTAACGGTGCTCCTTTACTGCACTTGAGGAGAGAGTTTGACCCAGAGATGGTGAGGGTCTGGTAATATATTTCCCTGTAGGGACAGTGTGTGGCTGGGAGGGAACTTGCAGGCGGTGGTGTTCATGGGTGGGAAATGGGGAGGGTGTGGGAAGGGCTGTTTGAGTAGCCTTGGTGAGTAACCACTGCATTTTGTAGACAGTGCACACTGTGGCATTACCCAGGCTATGTATAGGGGGTAGGAGGGCGCGTTATGTTCAGCTTTAGATTCATAAAATTATCCAACATCAGAACAGGCCCTTCAGCCCTTCTCATTCATGCTGACCCAGGTGCCTGGCTGAGCTAGAGATCTCCCCTCAGCTGATCCAGGGAGAACAGCCCAAGTTTATCCAGCCTCTCATCATCACGCACATCCTCTAATCCAGGCAGCATCCTAGAAAACCTCTTCTGCACTCTCTTCAAAGTCTCGACATCCTTCCTGCAATGGGGTGGCCAGAATGGTATGCAATATTCCAGATGCAGCCTAAGTAGCGTTTTAAAAAGCTGCAATATAACTTCCTGACTTTTTAACTCCATGCCTCAACTAATAAAGGCCAGCGTGTCATGGGCCTTCTTAACCAGCCTGTCAGCCCGTGTAGACGCTGTCAAGGACATGTGGGCATAGGCGTGGGCCTCTATTCAGAGGAAACTTGTCATCAAAGTCACCATATGCAACCCTGAGGTTCATTGTGGCCATTCACAGTAAGTACACAAAAGCACGATAAGCGTCAGTGAAAAACTGCACACAAGAAAGACAAACAACTACAGTGAAAAAGACAAACTTTGCAGATACAAAAAGGAAAGAAAACAATAATGATAAATAAATATCGGACATGAGATGAAGAGTCCATCAAAGTCACTTTCAGAATCTACAAATATCAGAGCTGTGTGTGGACCACTCATCAGAGACCTTCTGGCAGAGAAGTCCCATCAACCACTACCCTCTTGGTTTCTCTGGGCAAACCAGTTCTGAATCCAAACAGCCAATTCATCACAGCCCCCCGTGTCCTGGTTGAGCCTCTCCTAAGGAAGGTGCCCAGCCCTCTCCATGTGCAATGTATCCAGTCTCTCCTCCCTGACCAACACCCTCTTTCTGTGTCATGTTTGCAGACGTGTCTGGATGGTGTGAATGGGTGGGGGTGGGGTTGCTGGTGTACTCTGCTCAGTGGGATTGCCGGTCTGGTATGGGTCTGAGTCTGCATTTGCGGTCTCTGGTTGTCTGGGTGGCTCAGTTGGGGTCTCGGTGTGTAGGTAGGGGCCGGGGTCTGGGTATCTGGGTCAGGTTTTGGGTGTGGGTCTGTCTCTGAGTGTGGACCACAATGCAGACCCCTGCCACACTCTTTGATCTGTTGTGCCCATTGTACAGAGAGAGGTGGGACCCTCTGCTCAGGACCGATGGCACCATCTGGCTGAACTTGCGGACTTTGCCCTGGCCATGAAGGTCACCTTAATGAACATCAACTATCAGTCCTTCAACAACTTCATGCTGCGAATTGGTAAGACTGACTCCGTGGGGTGGGGTCTCTGCAAAAGGCTCTGGCACATACAGCTAGCATGACTAAAACATTTGCAAAGTACGGGCTTTATTATATGTATTGCACTGTACTGCTGCTGCAAAAGAAAACAAGTTTCATGTCAACAAGTTACATGTTTGGCACAGTTTTGTGGGCCGAAGGGCCTGTATTGTGCGAGGGGTTTTCTACGTTTCTGTATGTGAGTGACGATAAACCTGATTCTGATATAGGGGTAGGTCTCCACTGTGAACTGAGAGTGGAAAGGGGGCAGGGAGAGGGGAATCACAGTTGGGGAAAGGGGAAGGGAGCGGGAAACACCAGAGAGATGTTACATAATGATCGAGACACCAGTTCTTTGGAATCAAATGACATTATCTGATGATTTGGGACTGGGTGTGTCTGCACCTGCGCCACCCACCCCTACCCTAACACTTCGTCACTGCCTCCTGTCCCACACCCCTCCCACAGTGCTCCACCCCTGCCATTACCACATCCTTTTCAAATCTTTTTATTATTATTCAAAAAATAACACGAGTACATCGAAGTAAACAACACTTACAACGTCACAAGGAAAAAAAAACATTTTAAAGATTGAAAAATTTTTGTGATATTAAAAAAAACCCTACTAGGCAGAAAAGTGGGGGGAGAAAACCCATTAGGTGTACAACCCCGGAGCCATGCGGCATGCAAAAAGCTTCTAAAGATAAACATCAAACCACCATCAAGAAAAAAAATATACCAGAAATTTACAATTAGATCATGGAGAAAATCTATCAATTAACTCAAATGATAATAACAAGCAAATGAACCCCATCTTTTCTCAAAATCAAGTAAAGGTTCAAAGGTTCGACTTCTAATTTTCTCCAAACTAAGACATAGCATCACTTAAGAGAACCATTGTGACAAAATGGGAGCTGATGTATCCTTCCACTTC
Source organism: Mobula birostris (assembly GCF_030028105.1). Lineage (NCBI taxonomy): Eukaryota > Metazoa > Chordata > Chondrichthyes > Myliobatiformes > Myliobatidae > Mobula > Mobula birostris. The sequence continues at coordinate 1,420,725 of NC_092377.1, read as the reverse complement.
AACAAAATGGCCCTCCTAGCTATCAATGTAACAAATGCAATAACATGTTGGTCAGACACAGAGATACCACAGATATTTTGAGGAATTATTCCAAAAAGCACAGTTAATTTGTTAGGTTGTAAATTAATTTTAAGTGCTTTAGAAATTGTCGAAAAAACTGACTTCCAGAACTGTTCCAATATAGAACAAGACCAAAACATATGTGTCAGTGAAGCTATCTCAGTTTTACATCTATCACAATAACTATCAACATCAGGGAGTATTTTAGACAGTCTCTCCTTTGTCAGATGGTAACGATGTACAATTTTAAATTGAATCAGTGAATGACTAGCGCAAATCGAAGAGTTAACCAGCTTCAGAATCCGCGTCCAATCCTCCGTCATAAAAGTCAAATTGAGTACCTTTTCCCAATCTTGTTTAATCTTAAATAAAGGACGCTTATCCCAATGTAATAATAAATGATAAATTCTTCCAATGGAACCCTTCATCGAAGGGTTCATACTCATAATAGTATCTAACAGGTCAGCATCCAATATGTGAGGAAAATTACTTAAATATTTTTGTAAGAAATGTCTAACTTGAAGGTATTGTAAAAAGTGTGAGTATGAAAGAGAATATTTATCAACTAATTGTTCAAAAGACATCAATCTATCTTCTTTAAATAAATCCAAAAAAGAATTAATACCTTTATTTTTCTGAAGTAAAAAAATTGGATCACTCAAAGAAGGCTTAAAAAAGTAATTTCGATAAATTAAACTACAAAGTTTAAATTTTTTAAGATTAAAAAAATTGCGGAGCTGGAGCCAAATTTGTAAAGAATGCTTAATCACAGGGTATAGGTTTACATTAGCAACTTTAGCTAACTGTATAGGTAAAGCAACTCCTGATAACGAGGTTAAGTAAAACTGTTTCACAGCTTTCAATTCCAGGTCTACCCAAATTGGCCGATCGTTCTTATCAACCCAATATAACCAAAAGGATATATATCACACATTAACAGCCCAGTAATACATTCTTAAATTAGGCAAAGCAAGACCTCCATCCATTTTTAACTTTTGTAAGTGATATTTACTAATTCTTGGTCTTTTATTATTCCAAATAAAAGATAAAATAATAGAATCAATCCGATCAAAAAACCTCTTAGTCAAAAAAGCAGGGATATACTGAAATAAATATAAAAATTTTGGTAAAATCATCATTTTAACTATATGAATACGACCAACAAGTGAAAATGCAAGTGGGCTCCATCTACTAAATAAATACTTCATAGAGTCTACCAAGGGAACAAAATTGGCTTTATAAAGATCCTTATATTTTTTAGTAATTATAACACCTAAATATCTAAAAGAATCCGTGACTTTAAAAGGAGTATTATCATATATAGAGACAGATTCATTTAAAGGAAACAATTCACTTTTACTCAAATTTATTTTATATCCTGAAAAACCTCCAAATTCATTGAATAATTTTAGCAAGGCAGGAATAGATTCTTCGGGATTAGATATATAAACCAATAAATCGTCAGCATAAAGAGAAATCTTATGAATGGTCTCATTCACAAAATCCCATGAATATTTTTAGCTTCACAAAGAGCAATAACAAGGGGTTCTAATATTAAATTAAATAACAAAGGACTTAATGGACAGCCTTGTCTTGTCCCCCGTGAAAGCTGAAAAAAAGGAGACTTACAGTTGTTAGTAACAACAGTAGCAATAGGAGCTTTATATATCATTCTAATCCAATTATTAATATTAACACCAAAGCCAAATTTCTCTAAAACATTAAATAAATATTTCCATTTTACTCAGTCGAAGGCTTTTTCAGCATCCAAAGAAACGACGCATTGTGGAGTTTTAAAAGAGGACGAATATATAATGTTAAATAGTCTCTGAACATTTGAAAAAGAATAACAACCCTTTACAAAGCCTCTTTGATCTTTAAAAATAATTTTACCCAAAATATTCTCCAACCGATTGGCCATTATCTTTGACAGAATCTTAGCATCAACATTCAATAATGAAATAGGTCTGTATGAGGCACAGTCAGTTGGATCTTTATCCTTTTCAAGAATTAAAGAAATAGAAGCCTCATAGAAAGTAGAGGGTAAATCACCTTTCACAAAAGAACGCTTAAACCTGTGCCACCCACCCCCACCCTAACACTTCATCACTGCCTCCTGTCCCACACCCCTCCCACAGTGCTCCACCCTCGCCACTCCCACATCTTTTGCTCCTGCCAGGTTTACATTCTTGCTCACCGCTCCACATTGACAAATATAGTACTGTGTAAAACTCTTAGGCACCCTAGCTATATATGTGAGTGGAAGACTTTTGCACAGTACTGTAGGTTTCACAGGTCTTCTGGAGTCTGAAAGCTCTGGTGTGCCCCATTCTGGTCATGGATTTAGTCTCCATCTGTTTTGTGTCTCCCTCCAGGATTGAATAAAGGTGGTGTCCTTGCCGGGGTGATAGGAGCTCGCAAACCGCACTATGACATCTGGGGCAACACCGTGAATGTGGCCAGCAGGATGGAGTCCACGGGCCAGATGGGAAACATCCAGGTGATGGGCCAATAATTGACCAGCATGGGGACAGGCTCACAATGTCACGGCTAAATTAAATCCCTTCATATCCTACCTGGTCATGTGTCTGTCCCTGAATCAGAATTGTATCTGACAGTACTTTTCGGATATCTCTATCCTCTGTGTCACCATCAAGCTCTGCCCTCCTGATCCTGATACCCCTACTATTGCAGAGAGATTTTGAATATCTGTGACTCTCATACTGTTTGATACTTCTATCCAGCACCCCTCAGGCTTCAGGGGCAAGAAAATCAGTCTGGGGAACCTTTCCCCATCCAGGCAACATGCAAGTGAGTCTCCAGTGCAAACACATGCTTCCTATTGGAACTGCACACAGTTGCAGTACGGTCTAACCAGGGTTTTGTAAAGTCCCAACTCCTACATTCCTTTCATTGAACTTTCAAGGTGAGCATGTCCTTTCCTCTTCACCAGCCTATCCTCCATTGCTGATACTTTCAGGGAACTGTTGATGTAAAACGCAAGATGTAGCAGCAGAAATCGTTAAAACTGCTGCCATTCCATCATTTATTTTCCCTCTCAACTCCATTTGCTTGCCTTTTCCCCGGAACCTTTCACACCCTGACTAATCAAGAATCTATTTACATCCACCTTAAATATACCCATGAGTTGACTTCCACACTCATCTGTGGCAATGAATTCCACAGATTCACCACCCTCTGGCTGAAGAAATTTCTCATCTTCTCTGTTGTAAGTGGACATCCCTCGCACTTGTCTGCATTAAATTCTGTCTGCATTTTTCAGCCAATTTTTCCGGCTGCAAACGCTGATAGCTGCAGCCTTGCTCTCCACAACAGCCCCAATCTTGATGTCTCCACAGATTTGCTGATCCAGATCACTGACAATAGATAACAAACAACAACAGATGCAGACTGATCCCTGTGCGACACCACTGGTCACGGGCCCTGTTCAGACTGGAGATCTGTAACGAGTGATGTGTCACAAGGAAAGGGACTGCTCCCACGTTGCCTCTCAGGGTAACCAAACGGTGGGAAAGTGGATGCTGAAGAAGGGTCTCTAAGGTTACAATCGGGTCTAGATCCACTGAGAAAGTGGGCAAGGGAATGGCTGATAGAATTTAACTCAGATAAGTGTGTGAATGTGCATTTTGGGAAGTTAAACTAGGGCAGGACGTACACAGTGAATGACAGGCTCCTGGGGGTGCGGGTATTTTAGAACAGAGAGAGACCAGATTTGAAGTACATACTCCTTAAAGTAACAATGAAATAGACAGGGTAGAAAGTAGTGTTACCTAAATCAGTCAGGGCTTAAGTACAAGAGTTGGGATATTGTATTACAAATGTACAAGTCAAGACCACATTTAGAGTATTGTGCACAATTGTGGTCGCTCGGCTATAGGAAGGATGCCATTAAACTGGAGAGGGTACAGGAAGGATTCACAAGCATGTTACCAGAGGATGTGGTAGCAGCATTTACAACATCTAAAAGACATTTGGGCAGGCAGATGGATAGGAAAAGTTTTGAGGAATGTGGGCCAAATGCAGGCAAATGGTGTCTGGGACAATGGAGTAATATATGATCAAGGGTTAGAGTTGGGATGAAGTTATATGATGAGGGGTTAGGAGACGGTAGGAGTTTGGGCCGGAGACGGTGGGTGGCTGGGCCAGGGATATTGGGTGTTTGGTCGGAGATGGTCAGTGCTTAGGACAGCGGGAGCTGGGTTGGAACAGGGATTGTGGGGTGTTTGTGGCAGTGAGGTAGTAGAGTTTGGGACAGAGTTAGTGAGTGTTTGAAGCAGTAAAGTTTGGGATAAGGGCGCTGGGTATTTGGGACTGTGCTGATTGGGCCTGTGTGGATTAGGACTGTTGTACTCAGGGAAGGGATAAGGCGAATTTGCCGCAGTGTCCAGCGTTTGGGGATTGTGTGTGTTTCAGACATTGAGGTTGGGGTTTTGATAGATATGATGGGTGTTTTGAATGAGTTGGAGTTGGGACGGACATGTTGCTGTTTTGGAATGATTAGGTGGAGTTTGGATGGAGATGGTGGGTGTTTGTGACAGTCGGTGTTGGAACAAAAATGAGGAGTGTTTGGGATGGTGAAGTTGGAGTTGGCATGGAGATGGTGAGTGTTTGGGACGGTGAGGTTATTTCTGGGATGGGGATGGTAAGTACATGGACGGTGAGGTTGTGATTGGGATGAGTGTTTAGAATGGCGAGGCTGGCACTGTGGTTGGGATGGGAGGGTTGAGTGTTTGGGACAGTGAGGTTGTGGTTGGGATGAGTTTAGGATGGTGAGGCTGGCACTGTGGTTGGGATGGGGAGGATGAGTGCTTGGGACGGTGGGGTTGGAGTTGGTTGGTAGGGATGGGGATGGTAAGTGTTTGGGACATTGAGATTGTGGTTGGGATGAGTGTTTAGGATGGGAGGCTGGCAGTGTGTGGTTGGGATGGGGAGGTTGAATGTTTGGGATGATGAGGTTGGAGTTGGGATGGAGAGGATGAATGTTTGGGATGATGAGGTTGGAGTTGGAAAGGGGAGGATGAGTGGGACAGTGGGGTTGGAGATGGGATGGGAGGGATGAGAGTTTGGGAAGTTGAGGTTGTGGTTGGGTAAGGATGGTGAGTGGGACATTGAGATTGTGGTTGGGATGAGTGTTTAGGATGGGAGGCTGGCAGTGTGTGGTTGGGATGGGGAGGATGAATGTTTGGGATGATGAGGTTGGAGTTGGGATGGAGAGGATGAATGTTTGGGATGATGAGGTTGGAGTTGGAATGGGGAGGATGAGTGGGACAGTGGGGTTGGAGATGGGATGGGAGGGATGAGAGTTTGGGAAGTTGAGGTTGTGGTTAGGTAAGGATGGTGAGTGGGACATTGAGATTGTGCTTGGGATGAGTTTAGGATGGTGAGGCTGGCACTGTGTGGTTCGGACGGTGAGGCTGAGATTGGGACAGAAATTATAGATATTTGGGGTGGTGGGTGTTTGGGACAGTGGATCTGGGACAGAGATGCTGGGTGCTTGAGGCATTAGGGTTGGGATGGACGTAATGGGTCTTTCTGATGCTATGAGTTGGAATGGTGGGTATTTGGGATAGTATTTGTGGTTGGGACGTAAATGGCAAGTGTTTGAGGCAGTGGGGTTGAGATGGAATTGCTGGGTATTTGGGACAATAGTGGTTGGGACTGTGTGTTGGGATGGGGTTGGTGAGTATTTCAGACAGTGAGGTGTGGTTGGGACAGATATGATGCACTTGTGAGATGGTGACATTGGAATTGGGATGGAGATGGTGGTGTTGGGATAGAGATGGAGGGTGTTTGGGACGGTGGGTGTTGAGATGGAGATGGTGGTGTTGGGATGGAGAAGGTGGGTGTTTGGGACGGTGGGTGCTGGGATGGAGATGGTGGGTGTTTGGGACACTGGGTGTTGGGATGGAGATGGTGGGTGTTTGGGACAGTGGGTGTTGGGATGGAGATGGAGGGTATTTGGGACAGTGGGTGTTGCGATGGAGATGGAGGGTGTTTGGGACGGTGGGAGTTGGGATGGAGATGGTGGATGTTTGGGACAGTGGATGTTGGGATGGAGATGGTGGGTGTTTGGGACAGTGGGCGTTGGGATGGAGATGGTGGGTGTTTGGGACAGTGGGAGTTGGGGTGGAGATGGTGGGTGTTTGGGACGGTGGGCGTTGGGATGGAGATGGTGGGTGATTGGGACGGTGGGCATTGGGATGGAGATGGTGGGTGTTTGGGACGGTGGGCGTTGCGATGGAGATGGTGGGTGATTGGGACGGTGGGCATTGGGACGGAGATGGTTGGTGTTTGGGACAGTGGATGTTGGGATGGAGATGTGGGTGTTTGGGACGGTGGGTGTTGGGATGGAGATGGTCGGTGTTTGGGATGGTGGGTGTTGGGATGGAGATGTGGGTGTTTGAGACAGTGGATGTTGGGAGGGAGATGGTGGGTGTTGGGATGGAGATGGTGGGTGTTTGGAACGGTGGGTGCTGCGATGGAGATAGTGGGTGTTGTGATGGAGATGGTGGGTGTTGCGATGGAGATGGTGGGTGTTGCGATGGAGATGGTGGGTGTTGCGATCGAGATAGAGGGTGTTTGGGACAGTGGGTGTTGGGATAGAGATGGTGGGTGTTTGGGACGGTGGGTGTTGGGACGGAGATGGTTGGTGTTTGGGACAGTGGGTGTTGGGATGGAGATGGTGGGCGTTTGGGACGGTGGGTGTTGGGATGGAGATGGTGGGCGTTTGGGACGGTGGGTGTTTGGGATGGAGATGGTGGGTGTTTGGGATGGAGATGGTGGGCGTTTGGGATGGTGGGTGTTGGGATGGAGATGTGGGTGTTTGGGACAGTGGGTGTTGGGATGGAGATGGTGGGTGTTGCGATGGAGATGGTGGGTGTTGCGATGGAGATGGTGGGTGTTGCGATCGAGATAGAGGGTGTTTGGGACAGTGGGTGTTGGGATAGAGATGGTGGGTGTTTGGGACGGTGGGTGTTGGGACGGAGATGGTTGGTGTTTGGGACAGTGGGTGTTGGGATGGAGATGGTGGGCGTTTGGGACGGTGGGTGTTGGGATGGAGATGGTGGGCGTTTGGGACGGTGGGTGTTTGGGATGGAGATGGTGGGTGTTTGGGATGGAGATGGTGGGCGTTTGGGATGGTGGGTGTTGGGATGGAGATGTGGGTGTTTGGGACAGTGGGTGTTGGGATGGAGATGGTGGGTGTTGGGATGGAGATGGAGGGTGTTTGGGACAATGGGTGTTGGGATAGAGATGGTGGGTGTTGGGATGGGGACGGTGGGTGTTGGGATGGAGATGGAGGGTGTTTGGGACAATGGGAGTTGGGATGGAGATGGAGGGTATTTGGGACAGTGGGTGTTGCGATGGAGATGGAGGGTGTTTGGGACAGTGGGAGTTGGGATGGAGATGGTGGATGTTTGGGACAGTGGGTGTTGGGATGGAGATGGTGGGTGTTTGGGACAGTGGGCGTTGGGATGGAGATGGTGGGTGTTTGGGACAGTGGGAGTTGGGGTGGAGATGGTGGGTGTTTGGGACGGTGGGCGTTGGGATGGAGATGGTGGGTGATTGGGACGGTGGGCATTGGGATGGAGATGGTGGGTGTTTGGGACGGTGGGCGTTGCGATGGAGATGGTGGGTGATTGGGACGGTGGGCATTGGGACGGAGATGGTTGGTGTTTGGGACAGTGGATGTTGGGATGGAGATGTGGGTGTTTGGGACGGTGGGTGTTGGGATGGAGATGGTCGGTGTTTGGGATGGTGGGTGTTGGGATGGAGATGTGGGTGTTTGAGACAGTGGATGTTGGGAGGGAGATGGTGGGTGTTGGGATGGAGATGGTGGGTGTTTGGAACGGTGGGTGCTGCGATGGAGATAGTGGGTGTTGCGATGGAGATGGTGGGTGTTGCGATGGAGATGGTGGGTGTTGCGATCGAGATAGAGGGTGTTTGGGACAGTGGGTGTTGGGATAGAGATGGTGGGTGTTTGGGACGGTGGGTGTTGGGACGGAGATGGTTGGTGTTTGGGACAGTGGGTGTTGGGATGGAGATGGTGGGCGTTTGGGACGGTGGGTGTTGGGATGGAGATGGTGGGCGTTTGGGACGGTGGGTGTTTGGGATGGAGATGGTGGGTGTTTGGGATGGAGATGGTGGGCGTTTGGGATGGTGGGTGTTGGGATGGAGATGTGGGTGTTTGGGACAGTGGGTGTTGGGATGGAGATGGTGGGTGTTGGGATGGAGATGGATGGTGTTTGGGACAGTGGGTGTTGGGATGGAGATGGAGGGTGTTTGGGACAATGGGTGTTGGGATAGAGATGGTGGGTGTTGGGATGGGGACGGTGGGTGTTGGGATGGAGATGGAGGGTGTTTGGGACAATGGGAGTTGGGATGGAGATGGTGGGTGATTGGGACGGTGGGCGTTGGGATGGAGATGGTGGGTGATTGGGACGGTGGGTGTTTGGGATGGTGGGTGTTGGGATGGAGACGGTGGGTGTTTGGGACAGTGGATGTTGGGATGGAGATGTGGGTGTTTGGGACGGTGGGTATTGGGACGGAGATGTGGGTGTTTGGGCCAGTGGGTGTTGCGATGGAGATGGTGCGTGTTGCGATGGAGATGGTGGGTGTTTGGGACGGTGGGTGTTGGGACGGAGATGGTTGGTGTTTGGGACAGTGGGTGTTGGGAGGGAGATGGTGGGTGTTTGGGACGGTGGGTGTTGGGACGGAGATGTGGGTGTTTGGGACGGTGGGTGTCGGGACGGAGATGGTGGGTGTTTGGGACAGTCGGTGTTGGGATGGAGATGGTGGGTGTTTGGGACAGTGGGAGTTGGGGTGGAGATGGTGGGTGTTTGGGACGGTGGGCGTTGGGATGGAGATGGTGGGTGATTGGGACGGTGGGCATTGGGATGGAGATGGTGGGTGTTTGGGACGGTGGGCGTTGCGATGGAGATGGTGGGTGATTGGGACGGTGGGCATTGGGACGGAGATGGTTGGTGTTTGGGACAGTGGATGTTGGGATGGAGATGTGGGTGTTTGGGACGGTGGGTGTTGGGATGGAGATGGTCGGTGTTTGGGATGGTGGGTGTTGGGATGGAGATGTGGGTGTTTGAGACAGTGGATGTTGGGAGGGAGATGGTGGGTGTTGGGATGGAGATGGTGGGTGTTTGGAACGGTGGGTGCTGCGATGGAGATAGTGGGTGTTGTGATGGAGATGGTGGGTGTTGCGATGGAGATGGTGGGTGTTGCGATGGAGATGGTGGGTGTTGCGATCGAGATAGAGGGTGTTTGGGACAGTGGGTGTTGGGATAGAGATGGTGGGTGTTTGGGACGGTGGGTGTTGGGACGGAGATGGTTGGTGTTTGGGACAGTGGGTGTTGGGATGGAGATGGTGGGCGTTTGGGACGGTGGGTGTTGGGATGGAGATGGTGGGCGTTTGGGACGGTGGGTGTTTGGGATGGAGATGGTGGGTGTTTGGGATGGAGATGGTGGGCGTTTGGGATGGTGGGTGTTGGGATGGAGATGTGGGTGTTTGGGACAGTGGGTGTTGGGATGGAGATGGTGGGTGTTGCGATGGAGATGGTGGGTGTTGCGATGGAGATGGTGGGTGTTGCGATCGAGATAGAGGGTGTTTGGGACAGTGGGTGTTGGGATAGAGATGGTGGGTGTTTGGGACGGTGGGTGTTGGGACGGAGATGGTTGGTGTTTGGGACAGTGGGTGTTGGGATGGAGATGGTGGGCGTTTGGGACGGTGGGTGTTGGGATGGAGATGGTGGGCGTTTGGGACGGTGGGTGTTTGGGATGGAGATGGTGGGTGTTTGGGATGGAGATGGTGGGCGTTTGGGATGGTGGGTGTTGGGATGGAGATGTGGGTGTTTGGGACAGTGGGTGTTGGGATGGAGATGGTGGGTGTTGGGATGGAGATGGATGGTGTTTGGGACAGTGGGTGTTGGGATGGAGATGGAGGGTGTTTGGGACAATGGGTGTTGGGATAGAGATGGTGGGTGTTGGGATGGGGACGGTGGGTGTTGGGATGGAGATGGAGGGTGTTTGGGACAATGGGAGTTGGGATGGAGATGGAGGGTATTTGGGACAGTGGGTGTTGCGATGGAGATGGAGGGTGTTTGGGACAGTGGGAGTTGGGATGGAGATGGTGGATGTTTGGGACAGTGGGTGTTGGGATGGAGATGGTGGGTGTTTGGGACAGTGGGCGTTGGGATGGAGATGGTGGGTGTTTGGGACAGTGGGAGTTGGGGTGGAGATGGTGGGTGTTTGGGACGGTGGGCGTTGGGATGGAGATGGTGGGTGATTGGGACGGTGGGCATTGGGATGGAGATGGTGGGTGTTTGGGACGGTGGGCGTTGCGATGGAGATGGTGGGTGATTGGGACGGTGGGCATTGGGACGGAGATGGTTGGTGTTTGGGACAGTGGATGTTGGGATGGAGATGTGGGTGTTTGGGACGGTGGGTGTTGGGATGGAGATGGTCGGTGTTTGGGATGGTGGGTGTTGGGATGGAGATGTGGGTGTTTGAGACAGTGGATGTTGGGAGGGAGATGGTGGGTGTTGGGATGGAGATGGTGGGTGTTTGGAACGGTGGGTGCTGCGATGGAGATAGTGGGTGTTGCGATGGAGATGGTGGGTGTTGCGATGGAGATGGTGGGTGTTGCGATCGAGATAGAGGGTGTTTGGGACAGTGGGTGTTGGGATAGAGATGGTGGGTGTTTGGGACGGTGGGTGTTGGGACGGAGATGGTTGGTGTTTGGGACAGTGGGTGTTGGGATGGAGATGGTGGGCGTTTGGGACGGTGGGTGTTGGGATGGAGATGGTGGGCGTTTGGGACGGTGGGTGTTTGGGATGGAGATGGTGGGTGTTTGGGATGGAGATGGTGGGCGTTTGGGATGGTGGGTGTTGGGATGGAGATGTGGGTGTTTGGGACAGTGGGTGTTGGGATGGAGATGGTGGGTGTTGGGATGGAGATGGATGGTGTTTGGGACAGTGGGTGTTGGGATGGAGATGGAGGGTGTTTGGGACAATGGGTGTTGGGATAGAGATGGTGGGTGTTGGGATGGGGACGGTGGGTGTTGGGATGGAGATGGAGGGTGTTTGGGACAATGGGAGTTGGGATGGAGATGGTGGGTGATTGGGACGGTGGGCGTTGGGATGGAGATGGTGGGTGATTGGGACGGTGGGTGTTTGGGATGGTGGGTGTTGGGATGGAGACGGTGGGTGTTTGGGACAGTGGATGTTGGGATGGAGATGTGGGTGTTTGGGACGGTGGGTATTGGGACGGAGATGTGGGTGTTTGGGCCAGTGGGTGTTGCGATGGAGATGGTGCGTGTTGCGATGGAGATGGTGGGTGTTTGGGACGGTGGGTGTTGGGACGGAGATGGTTGGTGTTTGGGACAGTGGGTGTTGGGAGGGAGATGGTGGGTGTTTGGGACGGTGGGTGTTGGGACGGAGATGTGGGTGTTTGGGACGGTGGGTGTCGGGACGGAGATGGTGGGTGTTTGGGACAGTCGGTGTTGGGATGGAGATGGTGGGTGTTTGGGACAGTGGGTGTTGGGATGGAGACGGTGGGTGTTGGCATGGAGATGGTGGGTGATTGGGACGGTGGGCTTTGGGATGGAGATGGTGGGTGTTTGGGATGGTGGGTGTTGGGATGGAGATGTGGGTGTTTGAGACAGTGGATGTTGGGAGGGAGATGGTGGGTGTTGGGATGGAGATGGTGGGTGTTTGGAACGGTGGGTGCTGCGATGGAGATAGTGGGTGTTGCGATGGAGATAGTGGGTGTTGCGATGGAGATGGTGGGTGTTGCGATGGAGATGGTGGGTGTTGCGATGGAGATGGTGGGTGTTGCGATCGAGATAGAGGGTGTTTGGGACAGTGGGTGTTGGGATAGAGATGGTGGGTGTTTGGGACGGTGGGTGTTGGGACGGAGATGGTTGGTGTTTGGGACAGTGGGTGTTGGGATGGAGATGGTGGGCGTTTGGGACGGTGGGTGTTTGGGATGGAGATGGTGGGCGTTCGGGACGGTGGGTGTTGGGATGGAGATGTGGGTGTTTGGGACAGTGGGTGTTGGGATGGAGGTGGTGGGTGTTGGGATGGAGATGGATGGTGTTTGGGACAGTGGGTGTTGGGATGGAGATGGAGGGTGTTTGGGACAATGGGTGTTGGGATAGAGATGGTGGGTGTTGGGATGGGGACGGTGGGTGTTGGGATGGAGATGGAGGGTGTTTGGGACAATGGGAGTTGGGATGGAGATGGGTGTTTGGGACGGAGGGCGTTGGGATGGAGATGGTGGGTGATTGGGACGGTGGGTGTTTGGGATGGTGGGTGTTGGGATGGAGACGGTGGGTGTTTGGGACAGTGGATGTTGGGATGGAGATGTGGGTGTTTGGGACGGTGGGTATTGGGATGGAGATGTGGGTGTTGCGATGGAGATGGTGCGTGTTGCGATGGAGATGGTGGGTGTTTGGGACGGAGATGGTTGGTGTTTGGGACAGTGGGTGTTGGGACGGAGATGGTGGGTGTTTGGGATGGTGGGTGTTGGGACGGAGATGTGGGTGTTTGGGACGGTGGGTGTTGGGACGGAGATGGTGGGTGTTTGGGACAGTCGGTGTTGGGATGGAGATGGTGGGTGTTTGGGACAGTGGGTGTTGGGATGGAGATGGTGGGTGATTGGGACGGTGGGCTTTGGGATGGAGATGGTGGGTGTTTGGGACGGTGGGTGTTGGGATGGAGACGGTGGGTGTTTGGGACAGTGGATGTTGGGATGGAGATGTGGGTGTTTGGGACAGTGGGTGTTGGGAGGGAGATGGTGGTTGTTGGGATGGAGATGGTGGTTGTTGGGACGGAGATGGTGGGTCTTTGGGACAGTGGGTGTTAGGACGGAGATGGTTGGTGTTTGGGACGGTGGGTGTTGGGACAGAGATGCTTGGTGTTTGGGACAGTGGGTGTTGGGACGGAGATGGTGGGCGTTTGGGATGGTAAGGGTGTTTGGGACGGAGATGGTTAGTGTTTGGGACAGTGGGTGTTGGGATGGAGATGTGGGTGTTTGGGACAGTGGGTGTTGGGATGGAGATGGAGGGTGTTTGGGACAATGGGAGTTGGGATGGAGATGGTGGGTGTTTGGGACGGTGGGCGTTGCGATGGGGATGGTGGGTGATTAGGACGGTGGGCGATGGGATGGAGATTGTGGGTGTTTGGGACGATGGGTGTTGGGATGGAGATGGTGTTTGGGACGGTGGGTGTTTGGGACAGTGGGTGTTGGGATGGAGACAGTGGGGGTCGGGATGGAGATGGTGAGTGTTTCGGACAGTGGGTGTCGGGATGGAGATGTGGGTGTTTGGGACGGTGGGCGTTGGGATGGAGATGTGGGTGTTTGGGACAGTGGGCGTTGGGATGGAGATGGTGGGTGTTGGGATGGAGATGGTGTTTGGGACGGTAGGTGTTGGGATGGAGATGGAGGGTGTTTGGGACGGTAGGCGTTGGGATGGAGATGGTGGGTGATTAGGACGGTGGGCGTTGGGATGGAGATGAGTGTTTGGGACGGTGGGTGTTTGGGACGTTGGGTGTTTGGGACAGAGATGGTGGGTGTTTGGGACAGTGGGTGTTTGGGACGGAGATGGTGAGTGTTTGGGACAGTGGGTGTTGGGATGGAGATGGGTGTTTGGGACAGTGGGTGTTGGGATGGAGACGGTGGGTGTTGGGATGGAGATGAAGGGTGTTTGGGACAATGGGAGTTGGGATGGAGATGGTGGGTGTTTGGGATGGTGGGTGTTGGGATGGAGATGGTGGGTGATTGGGACGGTGGGCGTTGGGATGGAGATGTGGGTGTTTGGGATGGAGATGGTGGTTGTTGGGATGGAGATGGTGGGTGTTGCGATGGAGATGGTGGGCTTTGGGATGGAGATGGTGGGTGTTTGGGACGGTGGGTGTTGGGATGGAGATGGTGGGTGTTTGGGACAGTGGGTGTTGGGAGGGAGATGGTGGTTGTTGGGATGGAGATGGTGGTTGTTGGGACGGAGATGATGGGTCTTTGGGACGGTGGGTGTTGGGACAGAGATGGTTGGTGTTTGGGACAGTGGGTGTTGGGATGGAGATGGAGGGTGTTTGGGACAATGGGAGTTGGGATGGAGTTGGTGGGTGTTTGGGACGGTGGGCGTTGCGATGGGGATGGTGGGTGATTAGGACGGTGGGCGTTGGGATGGAGATTGTGGGTGTTTGGGACGATGGGTGTTGGGATGGAGATGGTGTTTGGGACGGTGGGTGTTTGGGACAGTGGGTGTTGGGATGGAGACAGTGGGGGTTGGGATGGAGATGGTGAGTGTTTCGGACAGTGGGTGTCGGGATGGAGATGTGGGTGTTTGGGACGGTGGGCGTTGGGATGGAGATGTGGGTGTTTGGGACAGTGGGCGTTGGGATGGAGATGGTGGGTGTTGGGATGGAGATGGTGGTTGTTGGGATGGAGATGGTTGGTGTTTGGGATGGTGGGTGTTGGGATGGAGATGGTGGGTGTTTGGGATGGTGGGTCTTGGGATGGAGATGGAGGGTGTTTGGGACAATGGGAGTTGGGATGGAGACGGTGGGTGTTTGGGACGGTGGGTGTTGGGATGGAGATGGTGGGTGATTGGGACGGTGGGTGTTGGGATGGAGATGGTGGGCGTTGGGGACAGTGGGTGTTGGGATGGAGATGGTGGGTGTTTGGGACAGTGGGTGTTGGGATGGAGATGGTGGATTTTTGGGACAGTGGATGTTGGGATGGAGGTGGTGGGTGTTTGGGACAGTGGGTGTTGGGATGCAGGTGGTGGGTGTTTGGGACAGTGAGTGTTTGGGATGGAGATGGTGGGTGTTTGGGACAGTTGGTGTTGGGATGGAGATGGTGGGTGTTGAGATGGAGATGAAGGGTGTTTGTGACAGTGGGTGTTGGGATGGAGATGGTGGGTGTTGGGATGGAGATGGAGGGTGTTTGGGACAGTGGGCGTTGGGATGGAGATGGTGGGTGATCGGGACGGTGGGCGTTGGGATGGAGGTGGGTGTTTGGGACGGTGGGTGTTGGGATGGAGACGGTGGGTGTTTGGGACGGTGGGTGTTTGGGACAGAGATGGTGGGTGTTTGGGACAGTGGGTGTTTGGGACGGAGATGGTGAGTGTTTGGGGCAGTGGGTGTTGGGATGGAGATGGTGGGTGTTGGGATGGAGATGAAGGGTGTTTGGGACAATGGGAGTTGGGATGGAGATGGTGGGTGTTTGGGATGGTGGGCGTTGGGATGGAGATGGTGGGTGATTGGGACGGTGGGCGTTGGGATGGAGATGTGGGTGTTTGGGACGGTGGGTGTTTGGGATGGAGATGGTGGTTGTTTGCGATGGAGATGGTGGGTGTTGGGATGGAGATGGTGGGTGTTTGGGACGGTGGGTGTTGGGACGGAGATGGTTGGTGTTTGGGACGGTGGGTGTTGGGACGGAGATGGTGGGTGTTTGGGACGGTGGGTGTTGGGATGGAGATGGTGGGTGTTTGGGACGGTGGGTGTTGGGACGGAGATGGTGGGTGTTTGGGACAGTGGGTGTTGGGATGGAGATGTGGGTGTTTGGGACAGTGGGTGTTGGGATGGAGATGGTGGGTGTTGGGATGGAGATGGAGGGTGTTTCGGACAGTGGGTGTTGGGATGGAGATGGTGGGTGTTTGGGACGGTGGGTGTTGGGACGGAGATGGTGGGTGTTTGGGACGGTGGGTGTTGGGACGGAGATGGTTGGTGTTTGGGACGGTGAGTGTTGGGACGGAGATGGTTAGTGTTTGGGACAGTGGGTGTTGGGACGGAGATGGTGGGTGTTTGGGACGGTGGGTGTTGGGACGGAGATGGTGGGTGTTTGGGATGGAGATGGTGGGTGTTTGGGACAGTGGGTGTTGGGATGGAGATGGTGGGTGTGTGGGACGGTGGGCGTTGGGATGGAGATGGTGGGTGTTTGGGACGGTGGGCATTGGGATGGAGATGGTGGGTGTTTTGACGGTGGGCGTTGGGATGGAGATGGTGGGTGTTTGGGACGGTGGGTGTTGGGACGGAGATGGTGGGTGTTTGGGACGGTGGGTGTTGGGACGGAGATGGTTGGTGTTTGGGACGGTGAGTGTTGGGACGGAGATGGTTAGTGTTTGGGACAGTGGGTGTTGGGACGGAGATGGTGGGTGTTTGGGACGGTGGGTGTTGGGACGGAGATGGTGGGTGTTTGGGATGGAGATGGTGGGTGTTTGGGACAGTGGGTGTTGGGATGGAGATGGTGGGTATTTGGGACAGTGGGTGTTGGGATGGAGATGGTGGGTGTTTTGGACGGTGGGCGTTGGGATGGAGATGGTGGGTGTTTGGGACGGTGGGTGTTGGGACAGAGATGGTGGGTGTTTGGGATGGAGATGGTGGGTGTTTGGGACAGTGCGTGTTGGGATGGAGATGGTGGGTGATTAGGACGGTGGGCGTTGGGATGGAGGTGGGTGTTTGGGACGGTGGGTGTTGGGATGGAGATGGTGGGTGTTGGGATGCAGACGGGTGTTTGGGACAGTGGGTGTTGGGATGGAGACGGTGGGCGTTGGGATGGAGATGGTGGGTGTTTGGGACGGTGGGTGTTGGGACGGAGATGGTGGGTGTTTGGGACGGTGGGTGTTGGGACGGAGATGGTTGGTGTTTGGGACGGTGAGTGTTGGGACGGAGATGGTTAGTGTTTGGGACAGTGGGTGTTGGGACGGAGATGGTGGGTGTTTGGGACGGTGGGTGTTGGGACGGAGATGGTGGGTGTTTGGGATGGAGATGGTGGGTGTTTGGGACAGTGGGTGTTGGGATGGAGATGGTGGGTATTTGGGACAGTGGGTGTTGGGATGGAGATGGTGGGTGTTTTGGACGGTGGGCGTTGGGATGGAGATGGTGGGTGTTTGGGACGGTGGGTGTTGGGACAGAGATGGTGGGTGTTTGGGATGGAGATGGTGGGTGTTTGGGACAGTGCGTGTTGGGATGGAGATGGTGGGTGATTAGGACGGTGGGCGTTGGGATGGAGGTGGGTGTTTGGGACGGTGGGTGTTGGGATGGAGATGGTGGGTGTTGGGATAGAGATGGTGGGTGTTTGGGACAGTGGGTGTTGGGATGGAGATGGTGGGTGTGTGGGACGGTGGGCGTTGGGATGGAGATGGTGGGTGTTTGGGACGGTGGGCATTGGGATGGAGATGGTGGGTGTTTTGACGGTGGGCGTTGGGATGGAGATGGTGGATGTTTGGGACGGTGGGTGTTGGGACGGAGATGGTGGGTGTTTGGGACGGTGGGTGTTGGGACGGAGATGGTTGGTGTTTGGGACGGTGAGTGTTGGGACGGAGATGGTTAGTGTTTGGGACAGTGGGTGTTGGGACGGAGATGGTGGGTGTTTGGGACGGTGGGTGTTGGGACGGAGATGGTGGGTGTTTGGGATGGAGATGGTGGGTGTTTGGGACAGTGGGTGTTGGGATGGAGATGGTGGGTATTTGGGACAGTGGGTGTTGGGATGGAGATGGTGGGTGTTTTGGACGGTGGGCGTTGGGATGGAGATGGTGGGTGTTTGGGACGGTGGGTGTTGGGACAGAGATGGTGGGTGTTTGGGATGGAGATGGTGGGTGTTTGGGACAGTGCGTGTTGGGATGGAGATGGTGGGTGATTAGGACGGTGGGCGTTGGGATGGAGGTGGGTGTTTGGGATGGTGGGTGTTGGGATGGAGATGGTGGGTGTTGGGATAGAGATGGTGGGTGTTTGGGACAGTGGGTGTTGGGATGGAGATGGTGGGTGTGTGGGACAGTGGGCGTTGGGATGGAGATGGTGGGTGTTTGGGATGGTGGGCGT
The DNA here is from genome assembly GCF_030028105.1 of Mobula birostris. Taxonomy (NCBI): domain Eukaryota; kingdom Metazoa; phylum Chordata; class Chondrichthyes; order Myliobatiformes; family Myliobatidae; genus Mobula; species Mobula birostris. The sequence continues at coordinate 1,402,813 of NC_092377.1, read as the reverse complement.
TGGGATGGAGATGGTGGGTGATTGGGACGGTGGGCGTTGGGATGGAGTTGTGGGTGTTTGGGATGGAGATGGTGGTTGTTGCGATGGAGATGGTGGGTGTTGCGATGGAGATGGTGGGTGTTGGGATGGAGATGGAGGGTGTTTGGGACAGTGGGCGTTGGGATGGAAATGGTGTGTGTTTGGGACGGTGATGGTGTGTGTTTGGGACGGTGGGTGTTGGGATGGAGATGGTGGGTGTTTGGGACGGTAGGTGTTGGGATGGAGATGGAGGGTGTTTGGGACGGTAGGCGTTGGGATGGAGATGGTGGGTGATTAGGACGGTGGGCGTTGGGATGGAGATGAGTGTTTGGGACGGTGGGTGTTGGGATGGAGACGGTGGGTGTTTGGGACGTTGGATGTTTGGGACAGAGATGGTGGGTGTTTGGGACAGTGGGTGTTTGGGACGGAGATGGTGAGTGTTTGGGGCAGTGGGTGTTGGGATGGAGACGGGTGTTTGGGACAGTGGGTGTTGGGATGGAGACGGTGGGTGTTGGGATGGAGATGAAGGGTGTTTGGGATGGTGGGCGTTGGGATGGAGATGGTGGGTGATTGGGACGGTGGGCGTTGGGATGGAGATGTGGGTGTTTGGGACGGTGGGTGTTTGGGATGGAAATGGTGGTTGTTGGGATGGAGATGGTGGGTGTTGCGATGGAGATGGTGGGCTTTGGGATGGAGATGGTGGGTGTTTGGGACGGTGGGTGTTGGGATGGAGACGGTGGGTGTTTGGGACGGAGATGGTGGGTCTTTGGGACGGTGGGTGTTAGGACGGAGATGGTTGGTGTTTGGGACAGTGGGTGTTGGGACGGAGATGATGGGCGTTTGGGATGGTAAGGGTGTTTGGGACGGAGATGGTGGGTGTTTGGGACAGTGGGTGTTGGGATGGAGATGTGGGTGTTTCGGACAGTGGGTGTTGGGATGGAGATGGAGGGTGTTTGGGACAATGGGAGTTGGGATGGAGATGGTGAGTGTTTGGGACGGTGGGCGTTGTGATGGGGATGGTGGGTGATTAGGACGGTGGGCGTTGGGATGGAGATTGTGGGTGTTTGGGACGATGGGTGTTGGGATGGAGATGGTGTTTGGGACGGTGGGTGTTTGGGACAGTGGGTGTTGGGATGGAGACAGTGGGGGTTGGGATGGAGATGGTGAGTGTTTCGGACAGTGGGTGTCGGGATGGAGATGTGGGTGTTTGGGACGGTGGGCGTTGGGTTGGAGATGTGGGTGTTTGGGACAGTGGGCGTTGGGATGGAGATGGTGGGTGTTGGGATGGAGATGGTGGTTGTTGGGATGGAGATGGTTGGTGTTTGGGACGATGGGTGTTGGGATGGAGATGGTGGGTGTTTGGGACGGTGGGTCTTGGGATGGAGGTGGAGGGTGTTTGGGACAATGGGAGTTGGGATGGAGACGGTGGGTGTTTGGGACGGTGGGCGTTGGGATGGAGATGGTGGGTGATTGGGACGGTGGGCGTTGGGATGGAGATGGTGGGCGTTGGGATGGAGATGGTGGGTGTTTGGGACAGTGGGTGTTGGGATGGAGATGGTGGGTGTTGGGATGGAGATGGTGGATGTTTGGGATAGTGGATGTTGGGATGGAGGTGGTGGGTGTTTGTGACAGTGGGTATTGGGATGCAGGTGGTGGGTGTTTGGGACAGTGAGTGTTTGGGATGGAGATGGTGGGTGTTTGGGACAGTGGGTGTTGGGATGGAGATGGTGGGTTTTGAGATGGAGATGAAGGGTGTTTGGGACAGTGGGTGTTGGGATGGAGATGGTGGGTGTTTGGGACGGTGGGTGTTGGGATGGAGATGGAGGGTGTTTGGGACGGTGGGCGTTGGGATGGAGATGGTGGGTGATTAGGACGGTGGGCGTTGGAATGGAGGTGGGTGTTTGGGACGGTGGGTGTTGGGATGAAGACGGTGGGTGTTTGGGACAGAGATGGTGAGTGTTTGGGACAGTGGGTGTTGGGATGGAGATGGTGGGTGTTGGGATGTAGACGGGTGTTTGGGACAGTGGGTGTTGGGATGGAGACGGTGGGTGTTGGGATGGAGATGAAGGGTGTTTGGGACAATGGGAGTTGGGATGGAGATGGTGGGTGTTTGGGATGGTGGGCGTTGGGATGGAGATGGTGGGTGATTGGGACGGTGGGCGTTGGGATGGAGATGTGGGTGTTTGGGACGGTGGGTGTTTGGGATGGAGATGGTGGTTGTTGCGATGGAGATCGTGGGTGTTGGGATGGAGATAGTGGGTGATTGGGACGGTGGGCGTTGGGATGGAGATGTGGGTGTTTGGGACGGTGGGTGTTTGGGATGGAGATGGTGGTTGTTGCGATGGAGATGGTGGGTGTTGGGATGGAGATGGAGGGTGTTTGGGACAGTGGGCGTTGGGATGGAGATGGTGGGTGTTTGGAATGGTGGGCGTTGGGATGGAGATGGTGGGTGATTAGGATGGTGGGCGTTGGGATGGAGATGAGTGTTTGGGACGGTGGGTGTTGGGATGGAGACGGTGGGTGTTTGGGATGTTGGGTGTTTGGGACAGAGATGGTGGGTGTTTGGGACGGAGATGGTGAGTGTTTGGGACAGTGGGTGTTGGGATGGAGACGGGTGTTTGGGACAGTGGGTGTTGGGATGGAGACGGGTGTTTGGGACAGTGGGTGTTGGGATGGAGATGGTGGGTGTTTGGAATGGTGGGCATTGGGATGGAGATGGTGGGTGTTTGGGACGGTGGGTGTTTGGGATGGAGATGGTGGTTGTTGCGATGGAGATGGTGGGTGGTGCGATGGAGATGTTGGGTGTTGGGATGGAGATGGAGGGTGTTTGGGACAGTGGGTGTTGGGATGGAGATGGTGGGTGTTTGGGACGGTGGGTATTGGGACGGAGATGGTGGGTGTTGAGATGGAGATGGTGGGTGTTGGGATGGAGATGGTGGGTGTTGGGATGGAGATGGTGGGTGTTGCGACGGAGGTGGTGGATGTTTGTGACGGTGGGTGTTGGAACGGAGATGGTGGGCGTTTGGACGGAGATGGTGGGTGTTTGAGATGGAGATGGTGGGTGTTTGGGACAGTGGGTGTTGGGATGGAGATGTGGGTGTTTGGGACAGTGGGTGTTGGGATGGAGATGGTGGGTGTTGCGATGGAGATGGTGGGTGTTGCGATCGAGATAGAGGGTGTTTGGGACAGTGGGTGTTGGGATAGAGATGGTGGGTGTTTGGGATGGTGGCTGTTGGGACGGAGATGGTTGGTGTTTGGGACGGTGGGTGTTGGGACGGAGATGGTGGGTGTTTGGGACGGTGGGTGTTGGGATGGAGATGGTGGGTGTTTGGGACGGTGGGTGTTGTGACTGAGATGGTGGCTGTTTGGCATGGAGATGGTGGGTGTTTGGGACAGTGGGTGTTGGGATGGAGATGTGGGTGTTTGGGACAGTGGGTGTTGGGATGGAGATGGTGGGTGTTGGGATGGAGATGGAGGGTGTTTCGGACAGTGGGTGTTGGGACGGAGATGGTGGGTGTTTGGGACGGTGGGTGTTGGGACGGAGATGGTGGGTGTTTGGGACTGTGGGTGTTGGGACGGAGATGGTTAGTGTTTGGGACAGTGGGTGTTGGGACGGAGATGGTGGGTTTTTGGGATGGAGATGGTGGGTGTTTGGGACAGTGGGTGTTGGGATGGAGATGGTGGGTGTTGGGATGGAGATGGTGGGTATTTGGGACAGTGGGTGTTGGGATGGAGATGGTGGGTGTGTGGGACGGTGGGCGTTGGGATGGAGATGGTGGGTGTTTGGGACGGTGGGCATTGGGATGGAGATGGTGGGTGTTTGGGACGGTGGGTGTTGGGACGGAGATGGTGGGTGTTTGGGACGGTGGGTGTTGGGACGGAGATGGTTGGTGTTTGGGACGGTGAGTGTTGGGACGGAGATGGTTAGTGTTTGGGACAGTGGGTGTTGGGACGGAGATGGTGGGTGTTTGGGACGGTGGGTGTTGGGACGGAGATGGTGGGTGTTTGGGATGGAGATGGTGGGTGTTTGGGACAGTGGGTGTTGGGATGGAGATGGTGGGTATTTGGGACAGTGGGTGTTGGGATGGAGATGGTGGGTGTTTTGGACGGTGGGCGTTGGGATGGAGATGGTGGGTGTTTGGGACGGTGGGTGTTGGGACAGAGATGGTGGGTGTTTGGGATGGAGATGGTGGGTGTTTGGGACAGTGCGTGTTGGGATGGAGATGGTGGGTGATTAGGACGGTGGGCGTTGGGATGGAGGTGGGTGTTTGGGACGGTGGGTGTTGGGATGGAGATGGTGGGTGTTGGGATGCAGACGGGTGTTTGGGACAGTGGGTGTTGGGATGGAGACGGTGGGCGTTGGGATGGAGATGGTGGGTGTTTGGGACGGTGGGTGTTGGGACGGAGATGGTGGGTGTTTGGGACGGTGGGTGTTGGGACGGAGATGGTTGGTGTTTGGGACGGTGAGTGTTGGGACGGAGATGGTTAGTGTTTGGGACAGTGGGTGTTGGGACGGAGATGGTGGGTGTTTGGGACGGTGGGTGTTGGGACGGAGATGGTGGGTGTTTGGGATGGAGATGGTGGGTGTTTGGGACAGTGGGTGTTGGGATGGAGATGGTGGGTATTTGGGACAGTGGGTGTTGGGATGGAGATGGTGGGTGTTTTGGACGGTGGGCGTTGGGATGGAGATGGTGGGTGTTTGGGACGGTGGGTGTTGGGACAGAGATGGTGGGTGTTTGGGATGGAGATGGTGGGTGTTTGGGACAGTGCGTGTTGGGATGGAGATGGTGGGTGATTAGGACGGTGGGCGTTGGGATGGAGGTGGGTGTTTGGGACGGTGGGTGTTGGGATGGAGATGGTGGGTGTTGGGATAGAGATGGTGGGTGTTTGGGACAGTGGGTGTTGGGATGGAGATGGTGGGTGTGTGGGACGGTGGGCGTTGGGATGGAGATGGTGGGTGTTTGGGACGGTGGGCATTGGGATGGAGATGGTGGGTGTTTTGACGGTGGGCGTTGGGATGGAGATGGTGGGTGTTTGGGACGGTGGGTGTTGGGACGGAGATGGTGGGTGTTTGGGACGGTGGGTGTTGGGACGGAGATGGTTGGTGTTTGGGACGGTGAGTGTTGGGACGGAGATGGTTAGTGTTTGGGACAGTGGGTGTTGGGACGGAGATGGTGGGTGTTTGGGACGGTGGGTGTTGGGACGGAGATGGTGGGTGTTTGGGATGGAGATGGTGGGTGTTTGGGACAGTGGGTGTTGGGATGGAGATGGTGGGTATTTGGGACAGTGGGTGTTGGGATGGAGATGGTGGGTGTTTTGGACGGTGGGCGTTGGGATGGAGATGGTGGGTGTTTGGGACGGTGGGTGTTGGGACAGAGATGGTGGGTGTTTGGGATGGAGATGGTGGGTGTTTGGGACAGTGCGTGTTGGGATGGAGATGGTGGGTGATTAGGACGGTGGGCGTTGGGATGGAGGTGGGTGTTTGGGATGGTGGGTGTTGGGATGGAGATGGTGGGTGTTGGGATAGAGATGGTGGGTGTTTGGGACAGTGGGTGTTGGGATGGAGATGGTGGGTGTGTGGGACAGTGGGCGTTGGGATGGAGATGGTGGGTGTTTGGGATGGTGGGCGTTGGGATGGAGATGGTGGGTGATTGGGACGGTGGGCGTTGGGATGGAGTTGTGGGTGTTTGGGATGGAGATGGTGGTTGTTGCGATGGAGATGGTGGGTGTTGCGATGGAGATGGTGGGTGTTGGGATGGAGATGGAGGGTGTTTGGGACAGTGGGCGTTGGGATGGAAATGGTGTGTGTTTGGGACGGTGATGGTGTGTGTTTGGGACGGTGGGTGTTGGGATGGAGATGGTGGGTGTTTGGGACGGTAGGTGTTGGGATGGAGATGGAGGGTGTTTGGGACGGTAGGCGTTGGGATGGAGATGGTGGGTGATTAGGACGGTGGGCGTTGGGATGGAGATGAGTGTTTGGGACGGTGGGTGTTGGGATGGAGACGGTGGGTGTTTGGGACGTTGGATGTTTGGGACAGAGATGGTGGGTGTTTGGGACAGTGGGTGTTTGGGACGGAGATGGTGAGTGTTTGGGGCAGTGGGTGTTGGGATGGAGACGGGTGTTTGGGACAGTGGGTGTTGGGATGGAGACGGTGGGTGTTGGGATGGAGATGAAGGGTGTTTGGGATGGTGGGCGTTGGGATGGAGATGGTGGGTGATTGGGACGGTGGGCGTTGGGATGGAGATGTGGGTGTTTGGGACGGTGGGTGTTTGGGATGGAAATGGTGGTTGTTGGGATGGAGATGGTGGGTGTTGCGATGGAGATGGTGGGCTTTGGGATGGAGATGGTGGGTGTTTGGGACGGTGGGTGTTGGGATGGAGACGGTGGGTGTTTGGGACGGAGATGGTGGGTCTTTGGGACGGTGGGTGTTAGGACGGAGATGGTTGGTGTTTGGGACAGTGGGTGTTGGGACGGAGATGATGGGCGTTTGGGATGGTAAGGGTGTTTGGGACGGAGATGGTGGGTGTTTGGGACAGTGGGTGTTGGGATGGAGATGTGGGTGTTTCGGACAGTGGGTGTTGGGATGGAGATGGAGGGTGTTTGGGACAATGGGAGTTGGGATGGAGATGGTGAGTGTTTGGGACGGTGGGCGTTGTGATGGGGATGGTGGGTGATTAGGACGGTGGGCGTTGGGATGGAGATTGTGGGTGTTTGGGACGATGGGTGTTGGGATGGAGATGGTGTTTGGGACGGTGGGTGTTTGGGACAGTGGGTGTTGGGATGGAGACAGTGGGGGTTGGGATGGAGATGGTGAGTGTTTCGGACAGTGGGTGTCGGGATGGAGATGTGGGTGTTTGGGACGGTGGGCGTTGGGTTGGAGATGTGGGTGTTTGGGACAGTGGGCGTTGGGATGGAGATGGTGGGTGTTGGGATGGAGATGGTGGTTGTTGGGATGGAGATGGTTGGTGTTTGGGACGATGGGTGTTGGGATGGAGATGGTGGGTGTTTGGGACGGTGGGTCTTGGGATGGAGGTGGAGGGTGTTTGGGACAATGGGAGTTGGGATGGAGACGGTGGGTGTTTGGGACGGTGGGCGTTGGGATGGAGATGGTGGGTGATTGGGACGGTGGGCGTTGGGATGGAGATGGTGGGCGTTGGGATGGAGATGGTGGGTGTTTGGGACAGTGGGTGTTGGGATGGAGATGGTGGGTGTTGGGATGGAGATGGTGGATGTTTGGGATAGTGGATGTTGGGATGGAGGTGGTGGGTGTTTGTGACAGTGGGTATTGGGATGCAGGTGGTGGGTGTTTGGGACAGTGAGTGTTTGGGATGGAGATGGTGGGTGTTTGGGACAGTGGGTGTTGGGATGGAGATGGTGGGTTTTGAGATGGAGATGAAGGGTGTTTGGGACAGTGGGTGTTGGGATGGAGATGGTGGGTGTTTGGGACGGTGGGTGTTGGGATGGAGATGGAGGGTGTTTGGGACGGTGGGCGTTGGGATGGAGATGGTGGGTGATTAGGACGGTGGGCGTTGGAATGGAGGTGGGTGTTTGGGACGGTGGGTGTTGGGATGAAGACGGTGGGTGTTTGGGACAGAGATGGTGAGTGTTTGGGACAGTGGGTGTTGGGATGGAGATGGTGGGTGTTGGGATGTAGACGGGTGTTTGGGACAGTGGGTGTTGGGATGGAGACGGTGGGTGTTGGGATGGAGATGAAGGGTGTTTGGGACAATGGGAGTTGGGATGGAGATGGTGGGTGTTTGGGATGGTGGGCGTTGGGATGGAGATGGTGGGTGATTGGGACGGTGGGCGTTGGGATGGAGATGTGGGTGTTTGGGACGGTGGGTGTTTGGGATGGAGATGGTGGTTGTTGCGATGGAGATCGTGGGTGTTGGGATGGAGATAGTGGGTGATTGGGACGGTGGGCGTTGGGATGGAGATGTGGGTGTTTGGGACGGTGGGTGTTTGGGATGGAGATGGTGGTTGTTGCGATGGAGATGGTGGGTGTTGGGATGGAGATGGAGGGTGTTTGGGACAGTGGGCGTTGGGATGGAGATGGTGGGTGTTTGGAATGGTGGGCGTTGGGATGGAGATGGTGGGTGATTAGGATGGTGGGCGTTGGGATGGAGATGAGTGTTTGGGACGGTGGGTGTTGGGATGGAGACGGTGGGTGTTTGGGATGTTGGGTGTTTGGGACAGAGATGGTGGGTGTTTGGGACGGAGATGGTGAGTGTTTGGGACAGTGGGTGTTGGGATGGAGACGGGTGTTTGGGACAGTGGGTGTTGGGATGGAGACGGGTGTTTGGGACAGTGGGTGTTGGGATGGAGATGGTGGGTGTTTGGAATGGTGGGCATTGGGATGGAGATGGTGGGTGTTTGGGACGGTGGGTGTTTGGGATGGAGATGGTGGTTGTTGCGATGGAGATGGTGGGTGGTGCGATGGAGATGTTGGGTGTTGGGATGGAGATGGAGGGTGTTTGGGACAGTGGGTGTTGGGATGGAGATGGTGGGTGTTTGGGACGGTGGGTATTGGGACGGAGATGGTGGGTGTTGAGATGGAGATGGTGGGTGTTGGGATGGAGATGGTGGGTGTTGGGATGGAGATGGTGGGTGTTGGGACGGAGGTGGTGGATGTTTGTGACGGTGGGTGTTGGAACGGAGATGGTGGGCGTTTGGACGGAGATGGTGGGTGTTTGAGATGGAGATGGTGGGTGTTTGGGACAGTGGGTGTTGGGATGGAGATGTGGGTGTTTGGGACAGTGGGTGTTGGGATGGAGATGGTGGGTGTTGCGATGGAGATGGTGGGTGTTGCGATCGAGATAGAGGGTGTTTGGGACAGTGGGTGTTGGGATAGAGATGGTGGGTGTTTGGGATGGTGGCTGTTGGGACGGAGATGGTTGGTGTTTGGGACGGTGGGTGTTGGGACGGAGATGGTGGGTGTTTGGGACGGTGGGTGTTGGGATGGAGATGGTGGGTGTTTGGGACGGTGGGTGTTGTGACTGAGATGGTGGCTGTTTGGCATGGAGATGGTGGGTGTTTGGGACAGTGGGTGTTGGGATGGAGATGTGGGTGTTTGGGACAGTGGGTGTTGGGATGGAGATGGTGGGTGTTGGGATGGAGATGGAGGGTGTTTCGGACAGTGGGTGTTGGGACGGAGATGGTGGGTGTTTGGGACGGTGGGTGTTGGGACGGAGATGGTGGGTGTTTGGGACTGTGGGTGTTGGGACGGAGATGGTTAGTGTTTGGGACAGTGGGTGTTGGGACGGAGATGGTGGGTTTTTGGGATGGAGATGGTGGGTGTTTGGGACAGTGGGTGTTGGGATGGAGATGGTGGGTGTTGGGATGGAGATGGTGGGTATTTGGGACAGTGGGTGTTGGGATGGAGATGGTGGGTGTGTGGGACGGTGGGCGTTGGGATGGAGATGGTGGGTGTTTGGGACGGTGGGCATTGGGATGGAGATGGTGGGTGTTTTGGACGGTGGGCGTTGGGACGGAGATGGAGGGTGTTTGGGACGGTGGGTGTTGGGACGGAGGTGGTGGATGTTTGGGACGGTGGGTGTTGGGACGGAGATGATGGGTGTTTGGGACGGTGGTTGTTGGGACAGAGATGGTGGGTGTTTGGGACAGTGCATGTTGGGATGGAGATGTGGGTGTTTGGGACAGTGGGTGTTGGGATGGAGATGGTGGGTGTTTGGGACAGTGGGTGTTGGGACGGAGATGGTGGGTGTGTGGGACGGTGGTCGTTGGGAGGGAGATGGTGAGTGTTTGGGACGGTGGGCGTTGGGATGGAGATGGTGGGTGTTTGGGACAGTGGGTGTTGGGATGGAGACGGTGTGTGTTGGGATGGACATAGTGAGTGTTTGGGACGGTGGGTGTTGGGATGGAGATGGAGGGTGTTTGGGACAATGGGTGTTGGGATGGAAATGGTGGGTGTTTGGGACAGTGGGCGTTGGGATGGAGGTGGTGTGTGTTTGGGACGGTGGGTGTTGGGATGGAGATGGTGTGTGTTGGGATGGAGATGGTGGGTGTTGGGATGGAGATGAAGGGTGTTTGGGACGGTGGGTGTTGGGACGGAGATGGTGGGTGTTTGGGACGGTGGGTGTTGGGACGGAGATGGTGGGTGTTTGGGACAGTGGGTGTTGGGATGGAGATGTGGGTGTTTGGACAGTGGGTGTTGGGATGGAGATGGTGGGTATTTGGGACAGTGGGTGTTGGGATGGAGATGAAGGGTGTTGGGATGGAGATGGTGGGTGTTGGGATGGAGATGGTGGGTGTTTGGGACGGTGGGTGTTTGGGACGGTGGGTGTTGGGATGGAGATGGTGGGTGTTGGGATGGAGATGGTGGGTGTTTGGGATGGAGATGGTGGGTGTTTGGGATGGAGATGGTGGGTGTTGGGATGGAGATTGTGGGTGTTTGGGACAGTGTGTGTTGGGATGGAGATGTGGGTGTTTGGGATAGTGGGTGTTGGGATGGAGATGGTGGGTGTTGGGATGGAGATGGTGGGTGTTGGGATGGAGATGAAGGGTGTTTGGGACAGTGGGTGTTGGGACGGAGATGTGGGTGTTGGGATGGAGATGGTGGGTGTTGGGATGGAGATGGTGGGTGTTTGGGATGGAGATGGTGGGTGTTTGGGATGGAGATGGTGGGTGTTGGGATGGAGATGGTGGGTGTTTGGGATGGTGGGTGTTGGGATGGAGATCGTGGGTGTTTGGGACAGTGTGTGTTGGGATGGAGATGTGGGTGTTTGGGATAGTGGGTGTTGGGATGGAGATGGTGGGTGTTGGGACGGAGATGGTGGGTGTTGGGACGGAGATGGTGGGTGTTGGGACGGAGATGGTGGGTGTTGGGACGGAGATGGTGGGTGCTTGGGATGGAGATGTTGGGTGTTTGGGATGGAGATGTTGGGTGTTGGGATGGAGATGGTGGGTGTTGGGATGGAGATGGTGGGTGTTGGGATGGAGATGGTGGGTTTTGGGATGGAGATGGTGGGTGTTGGGATGGAGATGTGGGTGTTTGGGATGGAGATGGTGGGTGTTGGGATGGAGATGGTGGGTGTTGGGATGGAGATGGTGGGTGTTTGAGACGGTGGGTGTTGGGATGGAGATGGTGGGTGTTTGGGACGGTGGGTGTTGGGATGGAGATGGTGGGTGTTTGGGACGGTGGGTGTTGGGATGGAGATGGTGGGTGTTTGGGACAGTGTGTGTTGGGATGGAGATGGTGGGTGTTTGGGACAGTGTGTGTTGGGATGGAGATGTTGGGTGTTTAGGACAGTGGCTGTTGGGATGGAGATGTGGGTGTTTGGGACGGTGGGTGTTGGGATGGAGTTGGTGGGTGTTTGGGACAGTGGGCGTTGGGATGGAGATGTGGGTGTTTGGGACGGTGGGTGTTGGGATGGAGTTGGTGGGTATTTGGGACAGTGGTTGTTGGGATGGAGATGGTGGGTGTTTGGGACAGTTGGTGTTGGGATGGAGATGTGGGTGTTTGGGACAGTTGGTGTTGGGATGGAGATGTGGGTGTTTGGGACTATTGTCACATTGTATAAGATGCTGACCCTTGCTGCCCGTTGCAGGTGGTGGAGGAGACGTACCTGGTGCTGAAGGAGTACGGGTTCCGCTTTGTACGGAGGGGACCAGTCTACGTCAAGGGCAAGGGTGAGCTCATCACCTTCCTCCTAAAGGGTCGTGAGATGCTGGGCTCCTCCATGAACAGCTCGTCCGTCACTCTGCCCCACCAGGTGGTGGACACAGCCTGACAACTCTCCAGGCCAGTGAGGCAAACTCGGAGTGAGGGAGAGGGGGAAGCAGGACCCTCCATGGAGCAGTGACTGGGGGCTGACAGCAGCTTAAGGATAGCAACTGATCCAGGACAGGATGGACTGTGGAGTGACGCAGGAGGGTGGAGTTCCCTCACTATGCTCCCTCTCCGTGCCTGCCAGCTGATGTCACACATCCTGTGGAGAGTCCAAGAGGTTTTAATGTCCTACCTGAAGTCTTGCCCGAGATTCATTCTCATAGAACATGAACAGTACAGGCCCTTCAGCCCACAATATTGAGCCAACATTTTAACCTGCTCTAAGGTCAAGCTAGCCCTTCCCTCCGATGTAGCCCTCAGTCCCTGCCTAATCATCTTCAGATTTTGGATGGACGTGGAGCTCCAATAGGTCACACAGGAGGGAAGAAGGAGCGGTTCTTTGGGCTGGTGGGGGGTTCGGAGCAGTCCCACACAGGGAGGGAGGTGGGATCTGACATCTCCCAATCTGACCAGTGGCTGTAAGATGAGGGGGTTGGGAAGGGTGGCACCAGAGTCCTCAGCCTCAAACAGCAAAAGGAGCACTACCCCATAACCCAACCCCTCTCCCACATTAATGGGAATCCCTCTTCACACACTTACACAGGACCCCTCCAGGGGGGTGACGTAATAACTCTGGGCAGATCCATTCCCAGCTTAAGACTCGAGGCAAATGGTTGTTTCTGGAAGAGTAGCTTTGGGAATTTGAAGTTCCTGTCCAGTAGCTGGAGGGATGTAGATTTCCTGTGCTGTGGACACACAAGGAAACAGCCAGAAAAGGCCATTTGAGCTATTGAACCCACCCCACTGTTCAGTATCACGGTGACTGACCCACTGGAGGCTTCACCTCCTCCTGTGTCAAATCCCCATCACCCTCAGAGCCTTGATCTCTCAAAACTTGTTCCAAGCTAGCCACTCTTGTAATAAGAGGATGAGAGGGGATCTGATTGAACCATATAAGATTATTAAGGGATTGGACACGCTAGAGGCAGGAAACATGTTCCTGATGTTGGGGGAGTCCAGAACCAGAGGCCATAATTTGAGAATAAGGGGAAGGCCATTTCGAACAGAGTTGAGGAAAAACTTTATCACACAGAGGGTTATGGATCTGTGGAATGCTCTGCCTAAGAAGGCAGTGGAGGCCAATTCTCTAGATTCTTTCAAGAAAGAATTAGATAGAGCTCTTAATGATAGCGGAGTCAAGGGATATGGGGAGAAGGCAGGGAGGGGGTACTGATAGTGGATGATCAGCCATGATCATAGTGAATGGCGGTGTTGGCTCAAAGGGCCGAATGGCCTACTCCTGCACCTATTGTCTATTGTCTATAATAAGCCAGCTTCTACCACTTTGCAGCAAAGAGAATCCCACGTTCAGTCTTCTGTCACCATTTCAGTTCTGTATGAGTGCCTCAGCTGTGGAAACACCTCACTCAAACTGTCAACACCCCTTAGACCACAAGACCTATAGGAGCAGAATTAGGCCATTCGGCCCATTGAGTCTGCTCCGCCTTTCCATCATGGCTGATTTATTGTTCCTGTCAAACCCGTTCTCCTGCCTTCACCCTGTAAGCTTTGATGCCCTGACTAATCAAGAACCTATCAACCACTGCTTTAAGTATACCCAACGACTTGGCTTCCACATCCACCCCGGGGAATGAATTCCACAGATTCAACACCCTATGGCTAAAGGAATTCCTCATCATCTCTATTCTAAATGGACATCTCTCTAAACTGAGCTCTGCCCTGGTTTCAATAAGATCGCACTCGTTTTTATAAGCTCCAGGGAATACATGCCCAGAGCCATCAAACGCTCCTCTTATGTTATCCCTTTCATTCCAGAATCTTGAACCTCCCCTGGACCCTCTCCAATGCCAGCACACCTTTTCTGAGATAAGGGAGCTAAAACTGTTCACAATGCTCCAAGGACCTTGTGTTTCAGTGAGGTCACTGTTCCTTCATTCAGACTCAGGCAATGCAGACCTAATCTATTGACACGCTCCTGAGAAATACTAAGGAACTGTATTAGTCAGGGCATCAAAGGTTCTGGGAGAATGGGGTTGAGAGGGATAATAAATGAGTCGTGGTGTGATGGTGGAGCAAAGTCGATGCATCACATGGCGTACTTCTGCTCCTCGCTCGTGTCAATCCTTCATGGACTCCATCAGCTGACACCTTGCATCAGGACACTAACACAGACATTGTGGGCCAAAGGGCCTATTCCTGGCTGTTGTGAGGAATTCTGTACATGGGGTCCACAGGTTTAAGGTGAAGAATGAGTTTCGTGGGGTCTGAGGAGAGACGTTTTCACCGAGTGCGAGGCTGCAGAAGCACATTGCACAAGGAAGTGGAGATAGAGACTCTCACACCATTTCAGCAGTACTACCTGCACTTGCAGCAGAACTCCAGGGCAGTGTAGCCCACTGGAGAAAGGGATTCGCACAGATGTGTGGACAAGAGTCAGTTTCTGCACAGTCTGAGCCCAGGGGCCACGTCACTTTGCTGAGACATACTTTACAATTATATTCAACTTTATAAAAGTCTTCATCATAAGCCTGAAAATTTCCATGAATGAGTCTGGATTCTGTACAATTTCATTTTCACGCAAAAATATCACAGTCAAGAGAACGTGTCACCATGTGCACTGGCAATAGCAGAACCCAAGTGTGAAGAAAATGCCGACTCTGATGTGGAGATGGCAACCAGAGTTTATTCATAATAATTCCAACAGGACATCGGTGGCTTCGCCGAGCAACAATGTGAGTGGTAACATACTTAAAACTAGGACCCTGCGATTATCACCAGTCAGGCATCTGCTTAATAATACAACTTTCACAGAATCCCAGTGCCTATCAAAGTAAATTTAACTAACTTAAACAGAAAACACACTTACAAACAGATAGTTGTTCGAGAAAACATGCAACATAACTCAAAACTGTTGATGAATCTCACGACACAGAACTAATCAATTCAATTGCTCTGAACACTTCAGAGCCCAACACTCTCTGGCTCCACACACATGTCCAAAGAGATCATCAAGGTGAGCCTGAAGTGTCCTTGCAATGCAGCCAGACATCTGGTGGCAGATGGGTGACACCACCCACAGTCTTCCCTCCCCCAGTACTCCGGACACGGCGTCACCCTCCCCCGGTACTCCCGTCCTGGTGTGACCCTCTTTTGGTACTGCCCCTCCCAGAGTGACCCTCCCCCAGTAATGTCCCTTTCCAATAAAATACAGTTCATTCACACAAAAATACACAAAATTCAGATATTTACAAGACTGAACAAAATTCAAATTAAAGTATAATATTCCTGTCTGTAAAATAGTCAATTCCCTGGTGGTGGGGGTGCAGTACTCCCGTTAATCTCTCACTGTACCTATTGTGACTGCGTGCTCCCTCTCCAAGGACAGCCAGGCACAAACATGTCCTCGGAAAAGGGGCAGGCAATTGGCCCCGGCAGAGCCCCTCACCGTCCACTGCCGTGACCGTGAAAGGCTTCTTGTCCAGGCCCAGGAGGAAACCCACCAGTTGATCCAATGAGTGACCCGCCCCCACCCGTACATGAGGAGGGTGGAGCTGAGGTGTAACCAGAACCTTGGGTACAGCCACTTCAGATACTCAAACAGGGGCTGCGACCTCTGCTATTCCATACACTGTATACATGATACACCGACACCCCCGGCCACAGAGTGGACAGGGTGTCTGTGAACCCGCTAAAAAATGCTGTTGCGCGGTACAGCCCTGTGCTACGTGCTCCGCCACGTCCCATTGCATTTGCTTTCTTTGCCATAGACTCAAACAGTAAATTAACCTTCTGGGAGTTTTGCACGAGGACTCCTAAGTCCGTCTGCACCCCCAATGTTTGAACCTTCTCCCCATTTAGATAATAGCCCGCACTATTGTTCCTTTTACCAAAATACATTACCATACATTTCCCAACACTGTATTCTATCTGCCACTGTTTTGCCCATTCTTCCAATTTGTCTTTGTCCTGCTGCAATCACATTGCTTCCTCAGCACTACAGAAAAGCTTCCCAATCATCCAACTTTCCACTCACTTTTACTACCTTTAATGCCCTTTCCTTGGCTGTTAGGGAGTCCCTGATGTGAGTGATGCCCAACCTGCCTTTTTGTCAGGAGCCAAGGTGGCTACTCCTACACACCCTGCCTTTGCCGACCAGACTCACCGTTGCGGTCTGTTTTACCATCTGGCAATGGAGGAGGTCCCCAGGGGAATCACTTCATGCAGGGGTCTGATGAGCAATTCTGGTTGACGTGGTGTTAGCACAGCCACGATCCCTCCACGCTCCAAGCTTCCTCGGCACCCACCATGATGGGACAGGGACCATCGCACATCAGCGCCTTGTCTGGATGAGACTAAACCCCATACTCTGGTTATGAAGCTCTGGATAAAACCAAGACAGTTCCCGCAAAGTGGTGCAGCTGATTTTTGCTGCTGGAAACCTCATGCCCTCCTGCAGGAAATGTGCATTGCCAGCGCATGCCACCTCGGAGGGTGGCCACTGTATGGGTATCTCTGCAGGATGCTGAGGCAGAGAGCTGCCAGCTGGGGGTACATGCACACCCAGGACCGGCTGACTCAGGACAGCTGCAGACCCAGTGTCTCCTGTTGCCCCAGAAGCCCACCAGCCTCTTCCCGGTCCTGGAGACAAAAACAGTGGACGGAACCAAAGTGACCAGCCGTACCAGATCATGGAGGCAAATCCAGCTGATTTATTACCAATGCTCTGCCACAGTATGAAATTGCACAAAGCAGGCCTGACCAGCGTCCCAGCTTGGCAGAGATTTTTTTTTGTTTCCACATCCTGCCAGGCCTCTTCCATTGAGCTCAGGTAGACCTCCAAGTAGAGGAGGTGCGTGGTGCTCCGTGCAGAGAGTCTCAACCCCTCCGGTAGCGAGTCCACCACCCAAGGACCTACCAAGAGGCCTGCACACTTCTCCTAGTTGTCCCTTGCGGATGACGCGGCCGAGAAGATCTGCTGGCAGTCTCAAATCCTCTGCAAGTTAACAGCGTCAGTCACCATGAGGAGGATGTCATCAATGTAAGCCAAAAGGAAGAACTCCATTTCTGGTTTGCTTGGAACCAAACCCGTTAACCTCTTGAGGAGAAGGCACAGGAATGGCTCCACGCAAATAGAAGATATCTGCCCCACCATAGGGCACTCATGATGAACTCCCCTCCCAAAGCACAAGGGCACTGTCAAAGACCCATTAACTTTAACGATGCGCTCTGCAGCAGTGTACAACAGCTGGACATGTGGCCCGAACCGGATGCTCGCAGAGTCTCAAAAAGGTACTCATGATCCATCCTGTCAAACGCCTTCTCCTGACCAGCGGAGGGAGGAAGCGCTGAGGCGCCTGCAGGTCGAGAGCTCCCCAGGTGCTTTAGTGAAGTCGCAGGTCCTGATGTTGTCGGATCTGGACCATGCCTCACCCTTCTTCCATTCTCTCGAGAATGAGAGGGGTGTCTGCAAACAGCTTGTTAGGACTCCTCCACCATGGATCTGGCTAGGTCCTTTGCTGAGGCTCTATTCTCGCCAGACCCTGCGGAAAGGATGCACGCAGGGCTCTGTGGGAGAACTTAAGAAAGGTTAGCCCTGGGGGTGCTCAGCGGCTGGATACTCCGCTATCTTTGGAGAAGCTGACCGGTCCCCTCAATCAGCTGCAGAGAGGCAAGTCCCTGGGACTGGGTGCGTTGAGAGTTGAATTTCTCCAGGCTTTCCGGGACATCCTGGGGGTTGATTAGAATCAGAATCAGGTTTATTATCACCGGCATGTGACGTGAAATTTGTTAACTTAGCAGCAGTTCAATGCAATACACAATATAGAAGAAAAATAAAATAATAATAGTAAATAAAATAAATAAGTGCAGGGGTATTGGGGGAAAGTCTAGTGACAAGTGGGATGCCTCTTTCTTGGCGCAGAGTATTTGTAGCCCTCCTGCCAAAGGGTGATCTCCATTGTCTAAAGAATTGGTGCCCAGTATCTCTCCTCAGTGCAGAGTACAAGATCTTTGCTCAGACAGTCGCAATGGTCTGGGCTCCATGCTGGCTAAAGTGGTCCAGAGGGGTCCATCCAGGACAATATCCACCTCATCTGGGATCTGATTTACCTGCCCAAGAGGCTGGCCTGTCAGTCGCCTTTCTCGACCTAAAGGTGCCTTCGCGCTTCCTTCTTCCAGTGTCAGCTTC
This sequence comes from Mobula birostris, assembly GCF_030028105.1. Lineage (NCBI taxonomy): Eukaryota > Metazoa > Chordata > Chondrichthyes > Myliobatiformes > Myliobatidae > Mobula > Mobula birostris. The sequence continues at coordinate 1,384,798 of NC_092377.1, read as the reverse complement.
AGCCAGGACCCCAATGCAATCACCCACCCGATGCCACACATCCGCCACTTGGTCAAATTCCGAGGCAATCACCCACCCGATGCCACACATCCGCCACTTGGTCAAATTCCGAGGCAATCACCCACCCGCTGCCACACATCCGCCACTTGGTCAAATTCCGAGGCAATCACCCACCCGATGCCACACATCCGCCACTTGGTCAAATTCCTAGCAAAACAATCGGATGTGAGACTTGTCCAAATCCCGCCAGAGTCTCAGAGAGGGGTAAGTCCTTCATTCTTCCCACAAGATCCTCCAAAACTGATGGAACAAATCCTGGATTTGGCTGTCCTCCAGCAGTCAGTTGTACGTTGACCCCACCTGTGCAGGCAGTGCATTGAGCTCTGCCGACACCAGCTGGTGGTCCGAGGACGCAACAGGCTGCCGATATTCGGGAGGCGTGGAAGATATAGGTGATCGACCTCCTCCAGATCTCCTTGAGAAACCACAGCAGTCAGGGTGGAGGCTCAGGGTAAACCCGGAGATGCACCTTCCTGTCACCATACTGAACACATCCGATAACCATAACAGAATTAATGAAAGACCACAGCAACACGGTGGACAGCCAGTGTGCAAATACAAAAGGAAAAAAATAAATAAATCAGCAATAAATGTCGAGAAGATGAGAGGAAGAGTCCTTGAAAGCGAATCCATGGGTTGTGGGAGCATTTCAGTGAAGTTGTCTTCTTCGGTTGAAGAGCCTGGTGGTTGAGGGGTAGTTACTGTTCCTGGATCTGGTGGTGTGAGCGCTGAGGTCCCTGTACCTTCTTACCGATGGCAACAGCAAGAACAGAGCATGACCTGGTTGGTGGGGGCCCCTGATGACATGTGACATTTTGTGTAGATGTGCTCAGTGGTGGGGGCCGTATCCACTACTTTTTGTAGGATTTCCCACTCAAGGACATTGGTGTTTCCATACCAGGCCATGATGCAGCCAGTCAATATACTCTCCATGACACATATATAAAAGTTTGAAAATAATCTTCGCAAACTCCCGAGGAATTAGAGGCGTTGCCGTGCTTTCTTCACAATTGCACTCACTCACAATGACCCCACTGGGAGGCACCACCACCGGCACCTACCCCACCCCCAGGATCAGTGACGGAGCAAAGCCCCACAACCGCTGGATCCAGAAACCCTGCCAGAGCCAGGCCCTGAGGTGGGGCAGGGCAAACCCCACTCACCACCACAACACAGTACCATACACTCCGATCTCGGAGCAGACAGCCCATTGACCACCCCCCTGGAGGACACCAACCATTAGCGCCATGTCCATCTCCACACCCTTGTCACCCTCCCTGGACCAGCATTAGGAGAGTCGCCACCCACCTCACCGATTGGGACATCCTCCCTGTGTGGTGATCCTAGGATGTTCTGATTCCACTCGTGCACCGGAGCCTGACGCCTCTCAGTGGGGCACTCGGCCTCGAATGAGGCAACAGTTTGGGAGACGACCCCCACCGGTGACCCTGCACCCACAGGCAATCCCTCTTCTTCAGGGCATTCCACTCTATTCCCGAGGCACCCTCAGCCTCCGGAATCACTTCCCTCCCCAGGTCCTTGCTGAATCTCAGACCCCTCATAGGGCCCTTTTTTCACAGAAAAACGAAAGTTTATTTACACAAGAATACATGAAATACAAACATGACAGTGAAAAACATCAAATTAAAATTACTGTCTGCAGAGCCCACTGTACCCATCCCTCTCCATGGAAAGCTGGGTATGAACATATCCGCAGGCAGACAACCCCGGCAGGGCCTTCGACTGACCGCTGCCTGGACCCGTGAAAGGCCACTCTGGTCAGGCCCAGGAACAAGGCCACCAGTAGACCCTCCAAACAACCCACCCTCCTGGTGCCAGTCCTGACGAAGGGTCTCAGCCCAAAACGTCGACTGTACCTCTTCCTAGGGATGCTGCCTGGCCTGCTGCGTTCACCAGCAACTTTGATGTGTGTTGCTTAAATTTCCAGCATCTGCAGAATTCCTCGTGTGAATCCACCCTCCTTACTGTGTCCCAGGAACAAGCCCACCAGCAGACCCTCCGAACAACCCGCCCTCCATACTGTGTCCCCGGGTATAAAGAGCGCGCGGCTGAAGTGTAACCAGAACCCGAGCAGCAGGAGCAGCCACTTCAGATACTCAAACAGGGGCTGCAACCTCTGATCCCCCCTGGCCACAGAGTGGACAGGTGGATGGGGTGTCAGTGAACATGCTTAAAAACCTGTTGCATGGCACAGCCCTGTGCAACACCTTCCACCCCAGATCCAGGAGAAGGATCCCTGCATAAAGAGATTTCAACTGAGAACCAACTCCCCTGCCACCAGATGGTAAAACAGACTGGTACAGCAGGTCTGGTCGGCAGACAAAGGCAAGGAATTGAAAGGTATGCAGGAGCAGCCCACAGAAGAACAGCCTTGGTGCATCATGGAAAAGACACAGTGGGCATCCTAACAAGACGGCTCACCTTGTGTGAGACCCTCTACGAACAATTCCAGGTGATCTGGTTTTAGCACAACCAGGACCCCTCCACACCCCTAAGACTCCTCGACACCACCAGGAGGGAAGTGCAAGATAGATATATTAAATTATGAAGACACGTAGTCCTCTTTTATTGTCATTTAGTAATGCATGCATTAAGAAATGATACATTATTTCCTCCGGTGTGATATCACAAAACACAGGACAGACCAAGACTGAAAAAACTGACAAAACCACATAATTATAACATATAGTTACAACAGTGAAACAATACCATAACTTGATGAAGAAGTCCATGAGCACAGTAAAGTTCAAAGTTTCTCAGATGTCCCACATCCCACACAGATGGGAGAAGGAAGAAAAACTCTCCCTGCCATGCTGACCACAATCCGACCCTGAGTCATCTGAAAACTTCGAGTTCTAATCAGCTCTCCGACACCGAGTACTGAGCGGCATCTCTGTCCGAACGATTCGACCTCCTTCTTGGTTGCCAAAAGCAGGCAAGGCCGGAGATTTTGAGGCCTACCCTCCGAAAGATTCCCCAACACGCAGTAACGACAGCAGCAAACAAGTGTTTCAGAAATTTCTCCAGATGTTCCTCTGTGCTTTCACGTCCATTCTCCATCAAATCAGAATTGTCCACGGCCCCTATTTAACAGATACGATATCATTTTTCACCGGAGGGCTGCGCACGCACAGGCACGCCACCATCTTCTCCTCCCGCCTTATTCCAAATAAGAAGAAATTTTCAAAGGGAAGAAGGACTGACAAGTGAAGTCAGAGCCAAAGTAAAAGCAAAAGAGAGGGCATACAAGGAAGCCAAAGCTAGTGGAAAGATGGAAGATTGGGAGCTTTTAAAAACTTGCAGAAGGAAACTAAGAAGGTCATTAGGAAGGAAAAGATGAATTATGAGAGGAAATTGGTGATTAAGAACAAAGAAGATACTCAAAGCCTTTTTAAGTATATAAAGGGTAAAAGAGGGTTGAGGGTAGATATAGGACCAATACAAAATGACACTGGAGATATTGTAATGAGAGATGCAGAGATGGCATCAGTCTTCACAGTGGAAGACATCTGCAGTATACCGGACATTCAAGAGTGTCAGGGATATGAAGTTTGTGCAGTGAAAATTACAACTGAGAAGGTGCTCAGAAAGCTTAATGGTTTGAGGGTGGATAAATCTCCTGGACCTGATGGAATGCACCCTTGGGTTCTGAAGGAAGTAGCTGGAGAGATTGCAGAGGCATTAACGATGATCTTTCAAGAACCGATAGATTCTAGCATTATACCGGATGACTGGAAAATTGCAAATGTTACTCCGCTATTTAAGAAGGGTGGGAGACAGCAGAAAGGAAACCATAGACCTGTCAGCCTGACATCAGTGATTGGGAAGTTGTTGGAATCGATTGTTAGGGATGAGATTACAGAGTACCTGGAGGCAGATGACAAGATAGGCCAAAGCCAGCATGGTTTCCTGAAAGGAAAATCCTGCCTGACAAACCTACTGCAATTCTTTGAGGAAATTACAAGCAGGAGATGCAGTAGACATGGTGTACTTGGATTTTCAGAAGGCCTTTAACAAGGTGCAGCACACGAGACTGCTAAGCAAGATAGGAGCCCATGGAATTACAGGGGAGTTACTAGCATGGGTGGATCATTGGCTGGTCGGCAGAAAACAGAGAGTGGGAATAAAGGGATCCTATTCTGGCTGGCTGCCGGTTACCAGTGGAGTTCTACAGAGGTCAGTGTTGGGACCACTGCTTTTTACCATGTATGTCAATAATTTGGATTACAGTATTAATGGATTTGTGGCTAAATTTGCTGATGATACAAAGATAGGTGGAGGAGCGGGTAGTGTTGAGGAAACAGAGAGCCTGCAGAGAGACTTAGATAGTTTAGGGAAATGGGCAAAGAAATGGCAAATGAAATACAATGTTGGAAAGTGTATGGTCGTGCACTTTGGTGGAAGAAATAAATGGGCAGACTATTACTTAGATGGGGAGAGAATTCAAAATGAAGAGATGCAAAGGGACTTGGGACTCCTTGTGCAAGATATCCTAATGGCTAACCTCTAGATTGAGTCGATGGTGAAAAAGGCAAATGCAATGTTGGTATTCATTTCTAGAGGTGTAGAATATAAGAGCAGGGATGTGACTTTGAGGCTTTATAAGGCACTCGTGAGACCACACTTGGAGTATTGTGTGCAGTTTTGGGCTCCTTATTTCAGTAATGATATACTTCACATTCCCATTCGGATATGTCCACACATGGCCTCCTCTACTGCCATGATGAGGCTAAACTCAGATTGGAGGAGCAACACCTCATATACCGTCTAGGTAGACTCTGGCCCCTGGGTATGAACATTGAATTCTCCAACTTTTGGTAATTCCCTCCCCCTCCCTTCCTCCATCCCAGTTTCACTCTGCCCCCTCCCCCAGCTGCCTATCACCTCCCTCATGGTTCCACCTCCTTCTACTACCCATTGTACTTCCCCCTATTCCTTCTTCACCTTTCCTGCCTTTCCCCTCCCCCACCCCTTTATCTTTCCCCTTACTGGTTTTTCACCTGGAACCTACCAGCCTTCTCCTTCCCACCCTCCCCCCACCTTCTTTATAGGGCCTCTGCCCCTTCCCCCTTCAGTCCTGACGAAGGGTTCCGGCCCAAAACGTCGACTGATCACTTCCATGGATGCTACCCGACCTGCTGAGTTCTTCCAGCGTGTTGTGAGTGTTGCTTTGACCCCAGCATCTGCAGAGTATTTTGTGTTTACTCTCCCTTGTAGGTTCAGTAACATGCTGTTCAAGAAAGCCATCACGGATGCATTCTATGAACTCCTCCTCAAGACTGCCTCCACCAACTTGATTCACCCAATCTATGTGCAAGTTAAAGTCCCCCATGATGACTGCCGTTCCATTCTCACATGCCTCCGATATTTCTGTTTATTGACTGTGCCACTGTAATGTGATTATTTGGTGGCCAATAAACAACTTCCTCCAGTAATTTTTTTCCCTTTACTATTCCTAATCTCCACCCAGACGGATTCAACATTCTGCTCCTTAGATCTTATATCATGTCGCCAATCTCGTTCTTAATTAAAATCGCTACCCCAACTCCCTTACCTTCCTGCCTATCCTTCTGTATTACCTGATATCCTTGGATATTTAATTCCCAATCCTCTCCCCCTCCCCAATCACATTTTTTGCAAAGACTGCTAAATCATACCCCTTTGTATTGATTTGTGCCACAAGTTCACTGACCTTGTTATGACTATGGGTATTCAGATAAAGTGCCCCTACGTTCATTGTGCCTTTAAAATCTAGTGTAACACGCTGTAAGGTTTCACTGCTAATGTAATGGCCTCTCTGCAATGTGTCATTGTTGAGGTAATGGTTTCTCTGTAGCAGCAATGTTTGGGTTATGACTAGAGATAACGGGGCATGTTAGCCAATGAGCAGCATGTTGTTCCTTCTTGTGTGTCTGGGAGCTGGGAATTCGCAGTCTTTTGCTGGGGAGACGTGAGGAGAGCAGATGTGAATAGAGAGTTGGTAGATAGCCGGATGGAGTGGATTTGGAGCGAGGGTCAGTGACGATCGGAGGAGGTCGATGGTGGACAAACGGCCTTATCAGTGAGCTCCAACGTTGCGCAATAGACTGTTTCATGTGAATGGGCTCTTTTCTTTTTTTGTTTCTTTACTAACCATATAGTCAAATTAAGAATTATAAAGCTCAATCGTTTTGTACTGTTTGTTATTTCGTGGTACTGATGTGTAACAGGGGACACATCACGTAGCATCCAGCCAAGCGAGATTTCTTAAGTTTGGCCGGGCCAGGAAGCTATCACCCCCTATATTAAACAGCTAGCCAAAGCGAAAGTTACACTAGTAATCTTTGTCTCTTATGCATTTGACTTTACTGCTCTCCACCCTTACTTTTCTATTTTAACTTTTGTTTTTACTTTATCTTTATCCACACCTTTCTCTTTCTCTAATCTGTTGACCACCACCCGCCCCCCCCCAGTGAATTTCCCATGAATTCAAACTACTTCTCCCACACCAATCCCTGAGCCAGAAATTACAATGCTGGAAGTCATTCTCTTCAGCTGTTTTCCTAACTCTATATACTCACTGCATAGGGCCTCTTCCCATTTTCTGCCTTTGCCGTTAGTACCAATATGCACCCCAGCAGTACCCAAAGAGGTATCCTTGTTGCTGAGGATAATGGCCATAGGGGAACCCTGCACTGATTTCCTAATCCCCTGACTTCTCCTGGTGGTCACCCATGTACTGTCTGAAGGCTGTACTCTACGTGTGACAAACTCCTCAAAAGTCTCACCTCTATCTTCAGCCTCCCGAATAATCCTGAGTACATCCAACTCCTTGACCCAGTTAGACAGGTGCCGAAGTTAGGTGCACTTACTGCAGATGTAGACATCAGGGAAGCCGTCAGGTATCCTGAACTCCCACATCTGACAGGAGCATTCCATCCTGACTCTCTGTACTAAAAAGGAAAGGTTTACCTCTTCTGATCTGTGCCTCTGCCTGTTAGGCAAAGCCTTCCCACTCTGTCACTGGTACACTCCAACAATGGCCGCTCCACTGGACCCCACCTTCCTTTCATTTGCAGCTGGGTTAAGGCGTTTGACACCAACTTACCGTGCCTGCACAGCCCAAAAACACTGACCGTACCCAGATCTACTCTTTTTATACTCTCCCTCCTGGCCTTCAGTACGGCTCTAACACACACTAACCGCACCTGAGCCACCAAACCGTTGCTGATCACACCACCGTTGAAGGCTGAATCAGCATATAGGAAAGAGATTGAAAATCTGGTTGAATGGTGCTCAATGGCAGCAAGACCAAGGAGCTGATTATTGGCTTCAGGAGCAGGAAACCAGATCAGAGGTGGAAAGGGTCAGCAACCTGAAATTCCTCAGTGTTACCGTTTCAGCGAACACGGCCTGGGCCCCACACATAAGTGCAATTACTAAGAAAGCATGACTGCGCCTCTACTTCCTCAGGAGTTTGCAAAGACTTGGCATGCATCTATAACTTTGTCTAACCTATTCATGTGTAGTGGAGTGTGTACTGACTGGCTGTATCACTGCCTGGTATGAAAACACCAACGCCCTTGAATGGAAAATCCTACGAAGAGTAGTGGGTATGGCCCAGTCACCACCATTGAGCACATCGACACAGAGTATTATCACAGGAACGCAGCCCCACCATCAGAAACCCTCACCACCCAGGCAATGCTTTCATCTCACTGCTGCCATCAGCGAGATGCTATGGGAGCCACAGGACTCACAACACTAGGTTCAGGAACAATTATTACTCCTCAAACACAAGGCTAGTGAACCAAAGGGGTTAACTATACAGCTATATAGGACCCAGGTCAGACCCCACTTGGAGTACTGTGCTCAGTTCTGGTTGCCTCACTACAGGAAGGATGTGGAAACTATAGAAAGGTGCAGAGGAGATTTACAAGGATTGGGGAGCATGCTTTATGAGAATAGGCTGAGTGAACTCGGCCTTTTCTCCTTGGAGCGACGGAGGATGAGAGGTGACCTGATAGAGGTGTATAAGATGATGAGAGGCATTGATCATGTGGATAGTCAGAGGCTTTTCCCCAGGGCTGAAATGGCTAGCATGAGAGAGCATAGTTTTAAGGTGCTTGGAAGTCGGTACAGAGATGTCAGGGGTAAGCTTTTTTTACGCAGAGAGTGGTCAGTGCGTGGAATGGGCTGCCAGCGATGATGGTGGAGACAGATACGATAGGGTCTTTTAAGAGACTCTTGGATAAGTACGCGTCGAGCTTCAAAAACTAGAGGGCTATGGGTAACCCTAGGTAATTTCTAAAATAAGTACATGTTCGGCACAACATTTTGGGCTGAAGGGCCTGTATTGTGTTGTAGGTTTTCCATGTTTCTAACTTCACTCAACTTCACTTGACCCTTTACTGAAGTATTCCCACAATCTATGGTCTCACTTTCAAGGACTCATCACCTCACATTCTCGATATTTAATGCTGATTTATTAATTATTTTTTCTTTTCGCTTTGCACATTTTGTGGTCTTTTGAACACTGGTCACCCACCTCGATAATGTGGTCGCTCATTTATGCACAGTGTGGGGCCGCGGTGTGATTGTGAGCGGAGAGTGTGGGCCACAGTGTGATTGTGAGCGGGGTCCCACCCACAGCGTGGGCCACGGTGTGATTGTGAGCAGGGTCCCATCCACAGCGTGGGCTGCGGTGTGATTGTGAGCGGGGTCCCACCCACAGCGTGGGCCACGGTGTGATTGTGAGCGGGGTCCCATCCACAGCGTGGGCCACGGTGTGATTGTGAGCGGAGAGCGTGGGCCACAGTGTGATTGTGAGCGGGGTCCCATCCACAGCGTGGGCCACGGTGTGATTGTGAGCGGAGAGCGTGGGCCACAGTGTGATTGTGAGCGGGGTCCCATCCACAGCGTGGGCCACGGTGTGATTGTGAGCGGGGTCCCATCCACAGCGTGGGCTGCAGTGTGATTGTGAGCGGGGTCCCATCCACAGCGTGGGCTGCAGTGTGATTGTGAGCAGGGTCCCATCCACAGCGTGGGCCACGGTGTGATTGTGAGCGGAGAGCGTGGGCCACGGTGTGATTGTGAGCGGAGAGCGTGGGCCACGGTGTGATTGTGAGCGGAGAGCGTGGGCCACAGTGTGATTGTGAGCGGGATCCCATCCACAGCGTGGGCCATGGTGTGATTGTGAGCGGAGAGCATGGGCCACAGTGTGATTGTGAGCGGGGTCCCATCCACAGCGTGGGCCATGGTGTGATTGTGAGCGGGGTCCCATCCATAGCGTGGGCTGCGGTGTGATTGTGAGCGGGGTCCCATCCACAGCGTGGGTCGCGGTGTGATTGTGAGCGGGGTCCCATCCACAGCATGGGCCGTGTCAGAGGGGTCCCACCCACAGCATGGGTCGCGGTGTGATTGTGAGCGGGCTCCCACCCACAGTGTGGGCCGCGGTGTGATTGTGAGCTGGGTCCCACCAACAGCGTGGGCTGCAGTGTGATTGTGAGCTGGGTCCCACCAACAGCGTGGGCTGCGGTGTGAGCGGGCTCCCACCCACAGCGTGGGCCGTGTCAGAGGGGTCCCACCCACAGCATGGGCCGCGGTGTAATTGTGAGCTGGGTCCCACCAACAGCGTGGGCTGCGGTGTGAGCGGGCTCCCACCCACAGTGTGGGCCGCAGTGTGATTGTGAGCTGGGTCCCACCAACAGCGTGGGCTGCGGTGTGAGCGGGCTCCCACCCACAGCGTGGGCCGTGTCAGAGGGGTCCCACCCACAGCATGGGTCGCGGTGTGATTGTGAGCGGGCTCCCACCCACAGCATGGGCCGCGGTGTGATTGTGAGCTGGGTCCCACCAACAGCGTGGGCTGCGGTGTGAGCGGGCTCCCACCCACAGCGTGGGCCGTGTCAGAGGGGTCCCACCCACAGGGTGGGCCGTGGTGTCGGTGGTCTCAATCTCCCACTGTGGATGCAACTGTCTGAGTGTTACGTTGTTGAAGGCTGCCACATGACAGGACCATTGCTTCCTGAGGTTTTATGCTTTCCAGTGCATGGTGGAGATGCTGGTGCAAAAACATTTGCCGATGACCTTCCAGCTTCTCCTGTAAGGACTCTGTAGCCGCTCCTGATGTGAAAAGAAGAACCTGCTGTTAGCAAGGACCCCCGACACAGCATCCTCCCTGCAGGTCGGTTAAGAACCCACCTTCTTCCCAGGACCAGCCTGAGGAAGAGTAGTATCCCTCCATCTGATCCCTCAAGCCCGCCCTGGCATTGCAATCACAGCGAATCACTTCCCTCAGCATCTTCTCCCCATTCCTCCATTCAGTCACAGCCCAGAAACAGGCCTTTCAGCCCATCTAGTCCATGCCTTTTTCCATCACCCTCCAATGCCCCACCATCCACACATTTCTCTTCAGCATTGAAATTGAGCTCACATGCACCACCTGCATGGCAGCTCATTCCATGCTCTCACAACCCTCCAAGTGAAAAAGTTCCCCTTAAACTTTTCAACTTTCACCCATAACGCATGAAGTCTGATGCGGTCTTACCCAACCTCAGTGGAAAAAGCCTGCTTGCATTTCCTCTATCTATACCCCACAATTTTGTATACGTACCTCTATCAAATCTCCCCTCAATGTTTTCTGTTCCAGGGAATAAAGTTCTAACCTATTCAATCTTCCCTTCTAACTCGGGTCCTCCAGACCCGGCAACACCCTTGTAAATTTTCTCTTTACTCTTTCAATCTTATTTACATCTTTCCTGTAGGTGGGTAACCAAATTGCACACAACACTCCAAATTCGGCCTCACCAATGTCTTATACAACTTCAACATAACATCCCATCTCCAGTACCAATACTTTGATTCATGAAGGCCAACGTGCTAAAAGCTTTCTTTATGACCCTATCTACCTGTGACACCACTTTCAACAAATTATGGACCTGTATTCTCAGAGCACTGGCTGGTCCTACCCTTAAATTCCACTTACATCCACCTGGAATATCAATCTGAAATGGGGGAGTTACAGTAATGAAGTGGCTTGAGGGATTGGTCATGGCTAAAATGAACAGCCACCTGAGCAAGGACCAGAACCCACGGCAACTCACTGCCCTTCCACAGTGAACACTATTTCACTGGCTCTCCACTCAACTTTACATAACTGGATAACAGCAAGACATTTTTTCGACTGCAGCTTATCAAATACAGCCCTGCATTCAACACCATCATCTCATTGCTACCATCAGGGAGGAGGTACAGGAGCCTGAAGAACAGCTTCTTCCCCTCTGTCATCAGATTCTGAATGGTCCATGAGCACTACCTTTTAGTTTTGCATTATGCAGTTATTGTGTAATTTATAGGGAATTCATGTCTGCTCTGTACTGCTGCAGCAAAACAAACCCAATGAATCTCCTTCCTACACCAACTCTTTAGCCACATGTCAAACCGTATGATCTTCCTATATCTGGCATGGGTCGCAATCCTGAGATCACAACCCTGGAGGTTCTGCTCTTTGACTTAACACCTAATTGCCTAAGCTCCCTATGCAGAACCTCATCACTCGTCGAACCCATGTCATTGGTAGCTACACGGACCACGACCTCTGGCTGCTCACCCTCCCACTTAAGAATGCTGAGGATCAATCCGCGATATCCCTGTTCCTGGCACCTGGGAACCAACGTATCATCCGGGTATCTTGTTCTCAGCCACAGAACCTTTCTGTTCCCCTAACTGGCTGAGGAGTTGGTGCAGGGAGCAGGGTTTTAGATTTTTAGATCATTGGGATCTCTTCTGGGGAAGGTGGGACCTGTACAGATTGGATGGGTTGCACCTGAACTCGAGGGGGAGCAATATCCTTGCAGGTAGGTTTGCTAGCATGGTTCAGGAGGGTTTAAACTAATCTGCGAGGGGGATGGGACCCAGAGCGATAGAGCAGTGAAAGAAGTGCATGGAGAAAAGCCAGATCTAACATAGAGAGAGGCTTTGAGGAAAGAGAAGCAGAATAAATGGTGTAAAGACAGTAAGGTAGAAGGGCTGAAATGTGTGTACCTCAATGCAAGAAGCATCAGGAACAAAGGTGATGAACTGAGAGCTTGGATACATACATGGAATTATGATGTAGTGGCCATTACAGAGACTTGGCTGGCACCAGGGCAGGAATGGATTCTCAATATTCCTGGATTTCAGTGCTTTAAAAGGGATAGAGAGGGCGGAAAAAGGGGAGGAGGGGTGGCATTACTGGTCAGGGATACTATTACAACTACAGAAAGGGTGGGTAATGTAGCAGGATCCTCTTTTGAGTCAATATGGGTGGAAGTCAGGAACAGGAAGGGAGCAGTTACTCTACTGGGGGTATTCTATAGGCCCCCTGGTAGCAGCAGAGATACAGAGGAGCAGATTGGAAGGCAGATTTTGGAAAGGTGCAAAAATAACAGGGTTGTTATCATGGGTGACTTTAACTTCCCTAATATTGATTGGCACCTGATTAATTCCAAGGGTTTAGATGGGGCAGAATTTGTTAAGTGTGTCCAGGATGGAATCCTGTCACAGTATGTGGACAGGCCGACCAGGAGGAATGCCATACTAGATCTAGTACTAGGTAATGAACCGGGTCAGGTCACAGATCTCTCAGTGGGTGAGCATCTGGGGGACAGTGACCACCGCTCCATGGCCTTTAGCATTATCATGGAAAAGGGCAGAATCAAAGAGGACAGGAAATTTTTTAATTGGGGAAAGGCAAATTATGAGGCTATAAGGCTAGAACTTGCGGGTGTGAATTGGGATGATGTTTTTGCAGGGAAATATACTTTGGACATGTGGTCGATGTTTAGAGATTTCTTGCAGGATGTTAGGGATAAATTTGTCCCGGTGAGGAAGATTAAGAATGGTAGGGTGAAGGAACCATGGGTGACAAGTGAGGTGGAAAATCTAGTCAGGTGGAAGAAGGCAGCATACATGAGGTTTAGGAAGCAAGGATCAGATGGGTCTATTGAGGAATATAGGGAAGCAAGAAAGGAGCTTAAGAAGGGGCTGAGAAGAGCAAGAAGGGGGCATGAGAAGGCCTTGGCAAGTAGGGTAAAGGAAAACCCCAAGGCATTCTTCAATTATGTGAAGAAAAAAGGGATGACAGGAGTGAAGGTAGGACTGATTAGAGATAAAGGTGAGAAGATGTGCCTGGAGGCTGTGGAAGTGAGCGAGGTGCTCAATGAATACTTCTCTTCGGTATTCACCAATGAGAGGGAACTTGATGATGGTGAGGACAATATGAGTGAGGTTGATGTTCTGGAGCATGTTGATATTAAGGGAGAAGAGGTGTTGGAATTGTTAAAATACATTAGGACAGATAAGTCCCCGGGGCCTGACGGAATATTCCCCAGGCTGCTCCACGAGGCGAGGGAAAAAATTACTGAGCCTCTGGCAAGGATCTTTATGTCCTCGTTGTCCACGGGAATGGTACCAGAGGATTGGAGGGAGGCGAATGTTGTTCCCTTGTTCAAAAAACGGGTAGTAGGGATAGTCCGGGTAATTATAGACCAGTGAGCCTTACGTCTGTGGTGGGAAAGCTGTTGGAAAAGATTCTTACAGATAGGATCTATAGGCATTTAGAGAATCATGGTCTGATCAGGGACAGTCAGCATGGCTTTGTGAAGGGCAGATCGTGTCCAACAAGCCTGAAAGAGTTCTTTGAGGAGGTGACCAGGCATATAGATGAGGGTAGTGCAGTGGATGTGATCTATATGGATTTTAGTAAAGGCATTTGACAAGGTTCCACACAGTAAGCTTATTCAAAAAGTCAGAAGGCATGGGATCCAGGGAAGTTTGGCCAGGTGGATTCAGAATTGGCTTGCCTGCAGAAGGCAGAGGGTGGTGGTGGAGGGAGTACATTCAGATTGGAGGATTGTGACCAGTGGTGTCCCACAAGGATCTGTTCTGGGACCTCTACTTTTCGTGATTTTTATTAACGACCTGGATGTGGGGGTAGAAGGGTGGGTTGGCAAGTTTGCAGACGACACAAAGGTTGGTGGTGTTGTAGATAGTGTAGAGGATTGTCAAAGATTGCAGGGAGACATTGATAGGATGCAGAAGTGGGCTGAGAAGTGGCAGATGGAGTTCAACCCGGAGAAGTGTGAGGTGGTACACTTTGGAAGGACAAACTCCAAGGCAGAGTACAAAGTAAATGGCAGGATACTTGGTAGTGTGGAGGAGCACAGGGATCTCGGGGTACATGTCCACAGATCCCTGAAAGTTGCCTCACAGGTGGATAGGGTAGTTAAGAAAGCTTATGGGGTGTTAGCTTTCATAAGTCGAGGGATAGAGTTTAAGAGTCACGATGTAATGATGCAGCTCTATAAAACTCTGGTTAGGCCACACTTGGAGTACTGTGTCCAGTTCTGGTCACCTCACTATAGGAAGGATGTGGAAGCATTGGAAAGGGTACAGAGGAGATTTACCAGGATGCTGCCTGGTTTTGAAAGTATGCATTATGATCAGAGATTAAGGGAGCTAGGGCTTTACTCTTTAGAGAGAAGGAGGATGAGAGGAGACATGATAGAGGTGTACAAGATAATAAGAGGAATAGATAGAGTGGATAGCCACCGTCTCTTCCCCAGGGCACCACTGCTCAATACAAGAGGACATGGCTTTAAGGGGTGGGAAGTTCAAGGGGGATATTAGAGGAAGGTTTTTTACTCAGAGAGTGGTTGGTGCGTGGAATGCACTGCCTGAGTCAGTGATGGAGGCAGATACACTAGTGAAGTTTAAGAGACTACTAGACAGCTATAGGGAGGAATCTAAGGTGGGGGCTTATATGGGAGGCAGGGTTTGAGGGTCGGCACAACATTGTGGGCCGAAGGGCCTGTACTGTGCTGTACTGTACTATTCTATGTTCTATGTTCTAACAGATCTATCACCACAGCTCACCCCTTCTCTCCCATGTCAGTGCCAGAGACCTGACCACTGTGACTTTCCTCTGCTAGGTCATTCCCTGCTCCCACCCCACAGGGGTAGTCTGCACCGGCTGTTTTAACTCCTTTCCTCCCTCCTGGTGGGGAAATTAATGTGCTCTTTTCAAAAGAGAGAACATTAGCTGTCCTCTGGTCTTCTGGCTCTTGACCTGTGTCTAACCAAGATGCAGCTGTCACTGTTAGTGTCCAGAAAGCTCCAGACTACGACCTTCCTGAACACCAGAGCAGGCAGAAAAGGGGGGCTCACCCAACACTTACCAGGGCAGGTGATGGTGACCTCAGTTGGAAGACAACTTGTAATATCCTCGTAAATCAGCTTGACCAGAACCATCTGCTCACTCTCCCCACACCAGACAGGATAGTGAAACTTCAGCAAATTGCAGGCTGCATTTCTCTGAATGGAGTTCCTTACGTAGGAGGCGTGCAGTTCCTGGAAAAGAGCACCACTGCTAGTCAGAAGTTAACCATAAACATCACAGTTCCCTCACCTGGCACCCTGTGATCTTCGCCTCATGTTTAACCCATACTGGTTTTAGACCAGAAGCCAATAGGATCAGAATTAGGCCACTCAGTACATTGGGCCTGCTCCACCATTCCATCACAGCTGATTTATTATCCCTCTCAACCCCATTCTCCTGTCTTTTCCCCATAACCTCTGACACTGATTAATCAAGAATCTATCAACTTCCACTTTAAATATATCGAGTGTGGCTGCCTGTGTGTTAATTTAAACTTCTGGAGGTCTTTTTCACAGATATACTGGCATATTTCCATTCCATTCTTTTAAATCAGTTCCTGTGCCCAGAAGATTTCCAGAGACAGTGGATGCAGTTGTCCTCTTTCAGGCACATTGTATCCTTTTGGCCAGAAAGAACCAAATCAGTGAATTTGAAAGAATCAAGGACAGTGGAAGTATACAAACCAATTGTCTTTGTTCTTGCTATGTGCTTAGAAGAGATGGAGGCTTCGTTTTGTGAAGCTGCTCTGTAACCTCCATCCTGTGAACTCTTTGAGAAATGATTTTTATTCTGGGATAATCTAATTAGAGCAACTGAAAGTTGGCACAAGGAGTTTCTGCTTGATCATTCTCAGATAAGCCGTGTGTTGTGTACAATGACAGGTTTGCCGTTATCTCGGTCTAGTCTCTAAGTGACCTGGTTTGACTGGTTTTAACCCGAGTCAGAGAACAAAGAACCATAAATTACCAGCTGTCGCTTGTGGAGATGGGCAATAAATAGATGCTTGCCTGGACCAGAGCCAATAAGGTGTTAAAGGTCAATCACATGACCCGAAGCCAATAACACTAAAATGCAACATTTGAACTGGTAAGGAATGAATATAAAAACAGACGCTTTGAATGCAAAATAGAGATAACTCTCCGACCACCAGAGACCCCCTCCACCCCGGATGTGGAGTACCCCAGTGACAAGTGGGAATCAGAACAGGACTACATGGCCAGCAGAGACCCTTTTACTCAATTCTTTGACTGTTCATGGAGGGTCAGGAAAACTTAATAAGTGTGCACACAGCTATTTGGTTGTGTAAATTCATGTGCTTTTCTGTTGAGACAATAAAGGAAATAGTCGATATTGACAGATTCTCTCCATGCCTCTCTGATCATTATTACTAAGGGATATATCCTTGTAACAATCCCAAGAAGGAGGGCCAAATTAATTGGCTGAGACAAATCCCATGGTAGTCTACTGCATGGACCTGTGAATGGTCACCTTGGCCAGGCCCAGGAGCAGACTGATGAGGAATCCCTCAACTCACTCAACCACATCTCCCCACCCCTTGTCATAGAAATATAAAGCAAGGAAGCTGGCCATTGGCCCTATTCTTCCGTTCAATCCAAGGTGGCTCCCTGTGCTTGACCCATATCCTACTAAACCTTCCCTATCCACTTGTCCAAATGTCTTAAATGCTGTAATTATAGCTGCTTCAATCACTTGCCAGAGTTAAATCCCATCTGCCATTGCTTTGGCCAGTTCCCCAGTGATGTAGATCCTGTTACCTTAAGAACATAGATCATTACAGCACACCATGTAGAACTACTCCATGATCAATCTAATCCCTCCCTCCCATACAGACCTCCATTTTTCTACCACCCACGTGTCCATGCCTATTTAGTAGTCTCTTAAAGCAGGGGTCCCCAACCTTTTTTGCACAATGTACAAGAGTAGCAGTCAAATACGTTGTGTTTACCCCGAGAAAGACTACAATGACCAAGAAGCCTTGCACGGGAACCAGTGCGCATGCATGTACGTGCCGATTTTTTTTCTACAAATCATTTTTGGCAATTCTGTTCAGTGAAACTATACTGTACATACATTATTTCTACTTTATATATGCCGTGTATTTATCATATCATTCCTGCTTTTACTATATGTTAGTGTTATTTTAGGTTTTATGTATTATTTGGTATGATTTGGTAGGTTATTTTTTGGGTCTGGGAACACTCAAAAATTTTCCCATACATATAAATTAACGGTAATTGCTTCTTTGCTTTACGCCATTTCAGCATGAAAGGGTTCATAGGAACGCTCTACCTTAGCGGGGGAAATACGGGACAAGGGCGGTCCCGTACGGGACAAACCAATTTAGCCCAATATACGGAATGTCCCAGCTAATGTGGGACAGTTGGCAACCCGGGGCGGGGGAGGTGTTAATCACAACCAGAATATAGGTGGTAAGTCAACTATAAGTCACTTATAAGTGGCTAATACACTCAATTTCGTTTCTAAGAGGGTTTATCTAACGAATTTAATATTAAACACACAGCGCATATTTTCCTCGCATGAATATAGTGATAAGACACTTATAAGTCAATAGCATCATAACATTTTAAGTAACGTTTGGATATTAAACACACAGCTCATATTTTCCTCATATGAACACATGAAATCATTGCAACACACCAATATTGCTGAATCAGTGGGAGCCCTGGGCTTGTTTCCCTGCAATAAGACGGTCCCATTGAGGGGTGGTGGGAGACAGCGATACTTGAAGGGGGTTCCTTATGTCCAGTCTATTCCGCAATTTAGTTTTTGTTGCATTCATTGCAGAAAACCCGCTTTGCAAAGATATGCTGGAAAGGGAAGCAACGTTTTCAGTACTTTCGTGGCTATCTCAGGATATTTAGCCTTGACTTTGATTCAGAATGCCGGCAGAGATGTTATGTCAAACATACTTTTCAGCCTGTTGTCATTTGCAAGCTCGAGGAGTTGATCTTCTTCCCGCACTGACATGGATGGCACGTGCGTAATGACCTCACGTGTGTTCAAGTTCAACAATGCGTGTAACAGGGAATGAGGAAAGGTGCAGCTGACTCATATCGTTTCATATCGCCAAATCTTATCGTTTCCTCGCGGCCCGGTTGCGCATGCCTTATGGCCCAGTGGTTGGGGACCACTGTCTAAATGCTCGGCAGGGCTTTCCAGGACCCTCCACTCTCTGTGTAAAGAATGTTTCTCTGACATCCCCCTCTATACTTTCCTCCAATCACGTTAAAAATATGTCCCTTGTATTAGCCAATTCCACCCTGGGAAAATAGTGCTGGCTATTCACTCGATCTTTGCCTCTCATCATAAACACCTCTGAATCACCCCTCATCCTGCACTCCAGAGAGGAAAGGCCTAATCCTCTATCTTCATAAGACATGCAAACCTTCCTCACTGTCATCCACAAACTTACTAATCACATTCCATCCAAATATTGTAGATATGGATGGCAAGTAAAAGTGGACCCAGTACTGGCTTGTGTAGCTTAAGACTGATCCACTCACACAATGGCACTCCCTGAACAACAAACACGAACTGCTGGAGGAACTCAGCAGCTCAGACAGCATCTACGGAAATTAATTACCAGTTGACGTTTTGGACTGAGACCCTTCAACAGGACTGAAAAGGAAGAAAGATGCCAGAAAAAGAAGATCTGGGATGGGCCAGGTGATAAGTGAAGACAGGGGGTGGGGTGAAGTCAGAAGCCAGAAGATGATAGGTGGGAAGAGAAGAGCTGGAGAAGGAGGAATGATAGGAGAGTAAACCATGAGAGAAAGGGAAGGAGAAGGGACACCGGGAGTGCTGGTGACAGGCAGGTAAAAAGATGGGTAACCACTTCTTTGTTCATTTTTTCCAGTTTAATTTGTGGAACGCAATCAGGTGAAACTGCTATGCTGCCAAAACTGATTAACAAAAACTTTCAACCAGCAAAATGTAAATATTTGAGATTTGTATCTCAGGCGTTTAAGTTGCCCAGTGCTTTTTTTGTTTTTAATGCTTAGCTTGACCTGTGTCATCTTTAGCCTATATGTTATATTAAAGGTAGTATAAGTGATAGGATAAATGTTAAGGAGGGGAGCCACCCTAGATTAGATTGAAAGTTGGGCTGTATGGGGAACACCTTGGAAGTTTTTTGTTGGGTACTGCCTGCGATCATCCTCAATTGGGGAGGTAGATCTAGGTTTCAGGGGTTAATTGGGTTTTTTTGTTGTTTGTGTAAAGGGGTGGGGGAGTGTTTTGGGGGATTACCATGGCAGTTTATTCTTTTGTGTGTTACGGATTGATCAGACTTTCTTTTCATTGTGCATTATTGTGTGCAACTTATGCCCTCGCACTGTTTTGGATTGTAGGCCCTGTGTGCCTTTTGATATGGTTAACGTGCGTGCTGCTGATGGAGGCCACCCTGTGAGGTTTATTTCTTGGAATGTAAAGGGGATCGATGGTCCGGTTAAAAGAGCTATAAAGTTTTCTCTCATCTGAAACAATTAAAAGCAGATATACTATTTCTGCAAGAGACACATTTAAGAGTGGAGGACCATAACGGACTTCCTAAAGCATGGATAAGTCAGGTTTTTCATTCCAGATTTAATAGTAGGTCCAGGGGGTTGGCAATATTAATCATCAAAAGAATGCAGTTCACACCATCTGATGTAATCAGTGACCCTAATGGTCGCTTCATTATAGTCTCTGGCTCTCTCTTTCAGATGCCTGTTATTTTGGTAAATGTTTATGCTCCTAATTGGGACGATGTCCAATTTGCAAATAAGCTTTTGTCATTAATACCTAACCTGAATACACATAAGCTAATCTTTTCCGGAGATTTGAACTGTGCTATTGACCCACTGCTTGATAGGTCTTGCCCTAGGGGAACATTTTCTGGTATGGCAAAGGCCTTCTCGATGTTTATGCAACAAAATGGTTATATGGATCCTTGGAGATTTTTGAATCCATCAGTTAGGTAATTCTCTTTCTTTTCTCATGTTCACCACTCTATTCCAGGCTAGACTATTTCTTTATAGATAACTCCTTGATACCAATGATTAGACAAATTGAATACACTGCTATAGTATACTGCGTCCAGTAACACTTCACCTGTGAGTCGACTGGGGTGATATACTGTGTCCGGTGCTCCCAATGTGGCCTCTTATATATTGGCGAGACCCGACGCAGACTGGGAGACCACTTTGCTGAACATCTACGCTCTGTCCGCCAGAGAAAGCAGGATCTCCCAGTGGCCACACATTTTAATTCCACATCCCATTCCCATTCTGACATGTCTATCCACGGCCTCCTCTACTGTAAAGATGAAGCCACACTCAGGTTGGAGGAACAACACCTTATATTCCGTCTGGGTAGCCTCCAACCTGATGGCATGAACATCGACTTCTCTAACTTCTGCTAAGGTCCCACCTCCCCCTCGTACCCCATCTGTTACTTATTTTTATGCACACATTCTTTCTCTCACTCTCCTTTTTCTCCCTCTGTCCCTCTGAATATACCTCTTGCCCATCCTCTGGGTCCCCCCCACCCGTCTTTCTTCCCGGACCTCCTGTCCCATGATCCTCTCGTATCCCCTTTTGCCTATCACCTGTCCAGCTCTTGGCTCTATCCCTCCCCCTCCTGTCTTCTCCTATCATTTTGGATCTCCCCCTCCCCCTCCAACTTTCAAATCCCTTACTCACTCTTCCTTCAGTCAGTCCTGACGAAGGGTCTCGGCCTGAAACGTCGACTGCACCTCTTCCTACAGATGCTGCCTGGCCTGCTGCGTTCACCAGCAACTTTGATGTGTGTTGCTATGTTTTCCTTTAAACGTTAGAGAATGGCCTCTGTGGAGACTTAACCCCCTTTTGCTTTCTAATAAGAAATTTTGTAGTTATATATCGGCTAACATTGACACATTCTTCGAGACTAACAAAACTGAGTTGGTATCATACTCTTTACTTTGGGAAACTTTAAAACTTTAAAAGCTTACTTGAGGGGTCAAATAATATCTTATACTTCACATGCCAATAAAGAGCATAGGAAGGAAATGCAAGTGTTATTGCAATCTATTTTGGACCTGGATAGAAAATACTCTGAGGCACCCACTGTGGAATTATATAAAAGCCAGGTTGATTTGCAAGCAAAGTTTAATCTTCTATCTACAAACCTATCAGAACAATTAATTCTTAAGACACATGGCCTCTATTACGAATATGGTGACAAGGCGAGCCAGCTTATGGCTCATCAGTTAAAACGTCAAGCTGCATCACGACTTATTCCCCAGATAAGAGACACGCACCAGAACTTGACAAGCAATCCAAAAGAGATTAATAATATCTTTGCAGCTTTTTATTCCTCTCTGTATGCCTCGGAGTTCCCCTCAGATAAAACAAATATGGAACGATTTTTAGATAATTTGGAAATACCAACTCTTGAACCAGAGGAGATGGAGAACCTAGATCGGGCTCTTGGGCAGGAAGAAATTAATAATGCCATTATGGTTATGCAGAGTGGTAAGTCCCCAGGTCCTGATGGTTATCCAATAGAATTTTATAAGAAATTTAAGGATAAGCTCATACCGGTCCTTCTAGAAGTGTTTCAGGAATCTCTGGAGAATGGCTCCTTACCCCCTTCTCTTTCACAGGCAGCTATTTCACTACTTCTTAAAAAGGACAAGGACCCGACTCAATGTGGATCATATCGCCCCATCTCACTTCTGAAAGTAGATGTGAAAATTTTGGCTAAAGTGCTTGCATGTCGTTTAGAACGTCCCCTTCTCTAGATAATTTCAGATGATCAAACAGGTTTTATTAAAAATCGCTATTCTTTTTTTAATTAAAAAAAAGAGGGGTAACCGCCGAGCCCCGCAAAACACTTTTTAAAATTCTCCCCGACGTGTGCAAAGCTTTTTCTCTCTCTTCGAATTGACTGGTCCGCCACTTGGGAGTGCTTGTGCATGGACCACAACAGGTTGGTTTGAAGGTGCAGCAGGCTATCAAGGAGGAAATGTTGGCCTTCATTGCTCGAAGGATTGAATTTAAGAGCAGGGAGGTCATGCTGCTACTATACAGGGTACTGGTGAGGCCACACCTGGAGTACTGTGTGCAGTTCTGGTCTTACTTACGTGAGGAAAGATATACTGGCTTTGGAGGTAGTGCAGAGGAGGTTCACCAGGTTGATTCAAGAGATGAGGGGGGTGCACTATGCAGAGAGATTGAGTCACCTGGGGCTGTACTGTCTGGAATTCAGAAGAATGAGAGGAGATCTTATAGAAACATTTAAAATTAAGAAAGGGATAGAAAAGATAGAGGCAGGAAAGTTATTTCCACTGGTAGGTGAGACAAGAACTGGGCACATAGCCTCAAGATTCGGGTGAGTAGATTTAGCACGGAGATGAGGAGGAACTGCTTTTCCTAGAGAGTGATGAATCTGTGGAATTCTCTGCCCAGTGACGCAGTGGAGGCTGCCTCAGTAAATATACTTAAGACAAGACTCAATAGATTTTTGCACAGTAGGGGAATAAGGGTTATGGGGGCAGGAAGGTAAAGATGAGGCCATGGCCAGATGACATACTCCTGCTCCTATTTCTTATGTTTCTGGCACTGAGTCTGGGTCTGTGACTCATAAAGGAAGAAGGGAGAAGAGAGCTGTGATTGAATTGAATTGACTTTATTTGTTACATCCTTCACATAGAAACATAGAAAACCTACAGCACAATACAGGCCTTTCGGCCCATAAAGTTGTGCCGAACATGTCCCTAACTTAGAAACTACTAGGGTTACCCACAGCTCTCTATATTTCTAAGCTCCACGTACCTATCCAAAAGTCTCTTAAAAGACCCTATCGTATCCACCTCCACCACCATTGCCAGCACCACCATTCCACACACTCACCACTCTCTGCATAAAAAACTTACCCCTGACATCTCCTCTGTACCTACTCCCCAGCACCTTAAACCTGTGTCCTCTTGTGGCAAACATTTCAGCCCTGGGAAAAAGCCTCTGACTATCCACACAATCAATGCCTCTCATCATCTTCTACACCTCTGTCAGGTCACCTCTCATTCTCCATCGCTCCAAGGAGAAAAGGCCGAGTTCACTCAACCTATTCTCATAAGGCATGCTCCCCAATCCAGGCAACATCCTTGTAAATCTCCTGCACCCGTTCTATGGTTTCCACATCCTTCCTGTAGTGAGGCGACCAGAACTGAACACAGTACTCCAAGTGGGGTCTGACCAGGGCTGCAACATTACCTCTCGGCTCCTAAATTCAGTTCCGCGATTGATCAAGGCCAGTACACCGTATGCCTTCTTAACCACAGAGTCAACCTGCGCAGCTGCTTTGAGTGTCCTATGGACTCGGACCCCAAGATCCCTCTGATCCTCCACACTGCCAAGAGTCTTACCATTAATACTATATTCTGCCATCATATTTGACCTATCAAAATGAACCACTTCACACTTATCTGGGTTGAACTCCATCTATAACCATATTAACAATTACAGCACAGAAACAGCCCATCTCGGCCCTTCTAGTCCGTGCCGAACTCTTACTCTCACCTAGTCCCACCGACCTGCACTCAACCCATAACCCTCCATTCCTTTCCTGTCCATATATCTATCCAATTTAACTTTAAATGACAACATCAAACCTGCCTCAACTACTTCTGCTGGAAGCTCGTTCCACACAGCTACCACTCTGAGTAAAGAAGTTCCCCCTCATGTTACCCCCTGTCCTCTTGTTTGAATCTCCCCCACTCTTAATGGAAAAAGCCTGTCCACGTCAACTCTATCTATCCCCCTCATAATTTTAAACACCTCTATCAATTCCCCCCTCAACCTTCTACGTTCCAAAGAATAAAGACCCAACTTGTTCAACCTTTCTCTGTAACTCAGGTGATGAAACCCAAGTAACATTCTAGTAAATCTTCTCTGTACTCTCTCTATTTTGTTGACATCTTTCCTATAATTCGGTGACCAGAACTGTACACAATACTCCAAATTTGGCCTCACCAATGCCTTGTACAATTTCAACATTACATCCCAACTCCTATACTCAATGCTGTGATTTATAAAGGCCAGCATACCAAAAGCTTTCTTCACCACCCTATCCACATGAGATTCCACCTTCAGGGAACTATGCATCATTATTCCTAGATCCCTCTGTTCTACTGCATTCTTCAATGCCCTACCATTTACCATGTATGTCCTATTTTGATTAGTCCTATCAAAATGTAGCACCTCATATTTATCAGCATTAAACTCCATCTGCCATCTTTCAGCCCACTCTTCTAACTGGCCTAAACCTCTCTGCAAGCTTTGAAAACCTACTTCATCATCCACAACTCCACTTATCTTAGTATCATCTGCATACTTACTCATCCAATTTACCACCCCATCATCCAGATCATTAATATATATGACAAACAGCATTGGACCCAGTACAGATCCCTGAGGCACACTAGTCGCCGGCCTCCAATCTGACAAACAATTATCCACCAAAGATCCACCAAATCTGCCACTTCTCAGCCCAGTTTTGCATCCTATCAATGTCCCGCTGTAACCTCTGACAGCCATCCACACTATCCACAACACCCCCAACTTTTGTGTCATCAGCAAACTTACTAACCCATCCCTTCACTTCCTCATCCAGGTCATTTATAAAATTCACGAAGAGTAGGGGTCCCAGAACAGATCCCTGGTACACCACTGGTCACCGATCTCCATGCAGAATATGACACGTCTACAACCACTCTTTGCCTTCTGTGGGCAAGCCAGTTCTGGATCCACAAAGCAATTTCCCCTTGGATCCCATGCCTCCTTACTTTCTCAATAAGCCTTGCATGGGGTACCTTATCAAATACCTTGCTGATATTCATATACACTACATCTACTGCTCTATCTTCATCAATGTGTTAAGTCACATCCTCAAAAAATTCAATCAGGCTCGTAAGGCATGACCTGCCCTTGACAAAGCCATGCTGAATATTCCTAATCATATTATACCTCTCCAAATGTTCATAAATCCTACCTCTCAGGATCTTCTCCATCAGCTGAGGTAAGACTCACTGGGCTATCTCTACTCCCTTTCTTGAAAAAGGGAACAACATCCGTAACCCTCTAATCCTCTGGAACCTCTCCCGTCATCATTGATGATGCAAAGATCCTCGCCAGAGGCTCAGCAATCTCCTCCGTCGCCTCCCACAGTAGCCTGGGGTACATCTCATCCAGTTCCCATACCAGGCAGTGATGCAGCCAGTCAGGATACGCTCAATTGTGCCCCTGTAGAAAGTTCTTAGGATTTGGGGGCCCATACCAAACTTCCTCAACTGTCTGAAGTGAAAGAGGCGCTGTTGTGCCTTTTTCACCGCACAGCTGATGTGTACAGATCACTTGAGGTCCTCGGTGATGTGGATGCTAAGGAACTTGAAGCTGTTTACCTTCTCAACCCCAGATCTATTGACAGTGCATTCATTGGTTAGGGAAACAGAAAGGAGGTTCTGGGGATGAGAATGCCATTCCTGGATGGTATGTTGCCTCCTGGGTGTCAGGACCTGAGATATCTCAGACTGAGTCTTTAAGATTCTTAAGTGAGAGGGTGAACAACCAGAAACCGTGGTCCACGTAGGTACCAATGACATGGCAGGATGAGCGCGAGGATCTGTGTAAGGAGAATAGGGAGTTAGGTGCCAAGCTAAAGGACAGCACCTGCAAGGTTGTGATTTCAGGATTTCTACCCGTGCCACATGCCACTGAGGTGAGAACTAGGAAGGTTATACAGTTTAACACGTCGCTCAGTAGTTGGTGTAGGAAGGAGGCCATAAGATTTTTGGATCATTGAGCTCTCTTCCAGGGAAGGTGGGACCTGTAACGAAGAGAAGGTTTGCACCTGAACTGTACGATATTTGGAGCAAGCTGTTGGCCGTGCGTAGGGACGGCAGAGACCGATACAGTTTGGAACCAACGGCACTGCAGGAGTTGCCAGTCAGTGTTGAACTCAATGTAAGACTGCCTGAGGGACCCCAGCTCTGGATCTTTCCTTGGGGTTTACTCCCAAAGCCTTCCCCAAGGCTGCAGAGGTTTGAGGTCAGAGTCTTCCTTCTCCTCGATGAGCTGCCACCCACGGCTGATGCACCCTATCAGCCCGAAATGGCTAGCTTTAAGGCACCAGTAACCCACCTTTGCCCCGAATCCTGTCAGTAGAAACGGTTCTGCCAGACTTTAGTAGCTAAGCCACACATGAAGGCCAGGAATTGGACTTGGTTGTCAAAGGCCATTTGAGACGCACAACATTTAATAAGTAATGGGACCTTGTCCCCACCAAACACCACCCCCCGTTCCCTACTGACTGTGACAACCTTAAGAAACCATCATTTTGAAAATCTCCTCTCTGCAGGGAGTTGACACCCCAAGGGTGGGAGCGTCCACCTTCCTCCCTCATCAGGCCAAACATCTCAGACATACCTGTAGCTGTTCGAGCTGGTACCTCCTACCCACGTAGGCATTGAGGGCTTTGTGCAGTGCATCAAGGAAGCGTGCCAGGTCTTCTTGTAGAAAGGTGCGAGCCATTTGCTCCACAGGGATGAAGGCAGGTACGTTGTGGCGGATGACCCTGCGAGGATGCTGTAGCTGAATGTCCAGGTAATAGGATTCCAAGTAGGTGCTCTCGTAGGCCGTGGTGATGCCAAAGGTGAACATGCTGGAGCCCGTCGGCTCAGCACTGACCCCTACACCAGGACAACAAATTAACCAGTTAGTAAACAGCTCCACTTTCCTCCACGTCCCGTCCCAAGGCTGCCTCTGCAGCCCCCACACTCATCGTACTAAAGTTCATCAGCTCTGCACTGACCCCTAAACTGGGACAACAGATCAATTAATGCATTGGTCTGACCACACTTGGAGTATTGTGAGCAGTTTTGGGCCCCTTATCTAAGAAAAGACGACCTGGCATCGGAGGCGGTTCATGATCCCAGGAATGAAAGGGTTATCATACGAGGACCGTTTGATGGCTCTGGGCCTGTACTCACTGGAATTCAGAAGAATGAGGGGTAACTCAGTGAAAGCTATTAAACATTGAAAAGCTTAGACAGAGTGGAAGTGGAGAAGTTATGGGGGAGCTGAGGACCAGAGGACACAGCCTCAGAATGGAGGGATCTCCATTTATAACAGAGATGAATGTCTTTAGAATTCATTGCCACAGACAGCCCCGGAGGCCAAGTCATTGAGTATACTTAAAGCAGAGGTGGTCTTGATTTGTACGGATGTCAAAGGTTACAGGGCGAAAGGAGCTGAGAGGGTTAATAAATCAACCATGATGGAATGGTGGAGCAGACTCGATGGGCCATAAGCTCCTATGTCTTACGGTCTTCTGATCATACACAGCAAACAGCTTCACTCTCCTCCCTCCCACTCACCCCCTGCCCTCTGCCTCAGTAGCACCAGTCTGACAGGTGTCACACATCAAAGTTGCTGGTGAATGCAGCAGGCCAGGCAAAACCTATAGGAAGAGGTACAATCGACGTTTCAGGCCGAGACCCTTTGTCAGGACTAACTGAAGGAAGAGCTAGTAAGAGATTTGAAAGTGGGAGGGGGAGGGGGAGATCCAAAATGATAGGAGAAGACAGGAGGGGGAGGGATGGAGCCAAGTGCTGGACAGGTGATTGGCAAAAGAGATATGAGAGGATCATGGGACAGAGTGTAGGTGTTCAGCAAAACGATCTCCCAGTCTGCGTCAGGTCTCGCCAGTATATAGAAGGCCACATCGGAAGGACCGGACACAGTATATCACCCCAGCCGACTCACAGGTGAAGTGTCACCTCACCTGGAAGGACTGTCTGGGGCCCTGAATGGTGGTAAGGGAGGAAGTGTAAGGGCATGTGTAGCACTTGTTCCGCTTACAAGGATAAGTGCCAGGAGGGAGATCAGTGGGGAGGGATGGGGGAGACGAATGGACAAGGGAGTCGCGTAGGGAGCGATCTCTGCGGAAAGCAGAGAGAGGGGAGGAGGGAAAGATGTCTGACAGGTGTGCTGGGTGAATCAGGCAGGCCCACACACTGTGCTAGAATATTTGCACACTGTAACAGCACAGATACCGTGAGCCGAAGGGCCTATTCCCTTGTGGTACGGCTCTATGTGCTATTACACCATCTGAGGAAGGCACAAGTCAACACTTGGACAGACTGCTGGTTCGGAGAGGTGCAGAGGGCTCTCGGGAGGCTGGTGCCGGGAACTCACCCGTCAGGCGGTAGGCGCAATTAAGAGCCTGGAGACTCTTCAGCTTCTCTTGCAGCGCCGTTCTGGCCAGCTCCTCCTTGCAGAACTGGGGTGCCGACTGCTGTTGCGACTGAGCCAGGACCTCCTGGATGTCCTGCAGAGGAAATGAGAACTCCAGAACACTGCATTCCCCAGCATTGCCTACGAAGATGGTAGGAGACCAATTACACCATGAGATACCGCCTGGTCAACGTCAGCAGCGGCTCTTCGAGTGATTTCTATGAGGCAGCTCTTGACAAGTGGAAGTGAGAGAGTTCAGGGTCAAGGTTGAAAGGCAAGTCCAGGGAACCCAGTGGTTTATTATTTGGCAGGTACAGAGTACTGAGAAAAGGGGAGGCCTTCAACAGTTTAGCATTTGGAGGGTGATGCCTGAAGAAAGGGAAGTTTGAGGGCAAAGAGGGCTGCGGGTGTATCAGCAGCAGGTAAAACAGGATAATCCTGAGGTTCTTGAGAAGTGTTTTACATCGAACAGCTCAGCACAGGAACAGGCCCTTTGGGTGATTAAGAAAGCACACGCATGCTTGCCTTTATCAGTCGAGCCATTGAGTACAAAAGTCAGGAAGTTATATTCCAGCCTTATAAAACTCTAATTAGGCTTCATCTAGAATATTGCACACAGTTCTAGTCACCCCATTAGGCCAGGGTGTAGAAGAGGTTTACCAGGATACTGCCTGGTTTGGAGGACATGTACTTTAATGAGAGGTTGGACAAGCTTGCATTGCTAGGGGAGATCTGATAGAGGTTTATAAGATTATGAGAGGCATAGACAGAGAGCATCTTTTTTGATTGAAATGAATAATACCAGAAGGAATGCATTTAAGGTGAAAAGGAGTAATTCTAAAGATGTCAGGGGCAAATTGTTTGTTTTTCAGAGAGTGGAGGGTGCCTGGAATGTACTGTCTGGAGTGGTAGTAAAGGCAGATACATTCGGGAATTTTTAAGAACATTTAGATAGGCACATGAATCTGAGGAAAGTGGAAGGATATGGACATGATGGAGGTATAAGGTTGGCCATTTGGTTACTAATTTAATTAGCTCGCCACACAACATCGTGGGCAGTAGAGCCTGTTCCTGTGATGTGCTGTTTTATGCTCTAACATCTTCCCTTGTGGTTGGCTGATCCAAAATTTAGAGTGACCTGGAGACTGAATTCCCAATTGGCTTGAACATGAAGGGCTTAGGAGAGCGGTGCAGAGGTGTTATTCAGGCCTCACCCCTGCGGACTTCGCCGTCACTCTGCTCCTCAGCAGGTCTCTCTGCACTCGGAGTTTCTGCACGGTAGCCTGCAGTTGTGCCAGACTCCCTTCGCTCCGCAGGGCCTCCTCCTGCTCTGCTCCCTGCCGCTCGGCTCTCTGCTCCAGCTGCCTCAGCTGCTCCAGGACCCCTGCAACAAGGCAGCACAGCTGAGTGCTTCCAGCCGAGGCCACAAGAACAGTCCCCTCCACCCCCCCAACAGGCTCACATGCCCTCACCTCCCCAAATACACTCACGGCAGGCCATTCGGCCCACAGCATGCTCAGCTCATCCTTCCTGTTCGCTCCCTCTCTCCTTCTTGTTTTACGGTGGTTGGCACCCGGCGTAATGGTGCATTATCGCCACCTTCTGCTCCACAGTGTGCAATAGGCTTACATTCCAAATCCCTTCACCCACACATACCCTAACCTACACTTAATCCTCCCATCTTTGGCCATCCTAGTACCCTATTCCTGTTTATCAGTCATATCCTATAAAAAACCCCCGTGCCCCTTCAGAAAGCTAAAAATACCCTAACCTGAGCTCTCTCACCCATGCTCAGCAACCCTTCTAATGTGAATTCCTGCACCCCCACCCCCCCACAATTCCCTTAGATTAATTCTCATCTCTCCCTGTATCCCACACTTCCTGCAGTTCAGAACTCCATGTTGTACTGACAACCCAGTCTGGTGTTTCCCTGTCATTTTCATCCTTCCCGCTAATACCCGCTCCAATTTAAAATCCTGATATGTCTGCACGGGCAACCCCCGGCAGACACCCGGACACGGACACGAACCGAGACCGTGACAATTACCCAAGCTTCCCGCCATCGCCACAGCGCAATGTCCCGCGCGGCTCCCGTCGAACCGTCTCGGGGAGGGGGCGGGGGCCGGGGGGCGGAGTGAGGGGCAGCGATTGGCTGAAACTGGCTCCTGGGCGATGCGGAAGGCGGGAACGGAGTCAGGGACAGGGACTGGCTGAAGCTGACCCCAAGGGAAGGGGGAAGGGGGGAGGCTTTGAGTGATGTTAACCATGAGGGCAGTTCAGGGGACGGGGATTGGGCAATGTTGACGACGAGGGCGGTGTAAGTGACGGGGATTGGGCGATGCTGAAGCCATGGGCGGTTACAGGGACTGGGATTGGGCGAGATGGACGACGAGGGCGGTTACATGGACGGGGATTGGGCGATGTTGACGATAAGGGCGTTTACAGGGACGGGGAATGGGCGATGTTGACGATGTGGGCGGTTACAGGGACTGTGATTGGGCAATATTGACGATGTGGGCGGTTCAGGGGACGGGGATTGGGTAATACTGAAGCCGTGGGCGGTTACAGGGACTATGATTGGGCGATGATGACGACGAGGGCGGTTGAGGGGACGGGGATTGGGCGATGCTGCCACCCGGGGCGGGGCTGGTGGATGGTGCAGGAGAGATGGCTGCGGCAGGCGACCTAGTACAGTACGTGGTGGTGCGCAGCGACCTGCGCGCCCTGGGGTGGACGCTTGGGGCCCTGGTGACCCAGGCCTGTCATGGCAGCGTGGCCGCTATCCAACTGTCCCGTGATGACCCCGACACACAGGCCTACCTGCAGCAGCTCGACAGCATGGCTACCGTGGTCCTGGAGGTGAGCAGGGGAACGGAGTGAAGAGGTAGTGAGGGAGGAGCAGTGGAGGCTTGAGGAAGAAAGATCGGGAGATGGGATGCATGTAGGAGTAGAGCTGGTGAGTTTAGTTGGGCTGAGGGTAACTGGGGGCTGGGGGTGAAGGGTGGGATTGGTTGGGGCCGGGGCATTGGGGAGAGGGGTGATTGGGGCGAGGTGGGAGGAGGATGGTTTCAGGCGGGATCAGTTGGGGTGAGGGGATTGGGTTGAGGTGGTGTGGAGCGAGAGGAATAGGTTGAGGCAAGATGTGCTGGGGCAAGGGGAATGGGTTGGAGTGTGTAGGGAGCGATGGGAACGGGTTGGCTGAGGGGATTGGGTTGGGGGCGATGGGAACAGGTTGGTTGGGGTGTGTTGGGTGATGGGAACGGGTTGGATTAGGGTGTGTTGGGGGCAATGGGAACGGGTTGGGTGGGGTTTGCTGGTGGGAGGAACGGGTTGGGGCAGGGTGTGTTGGGGTGAGGGGAAATTGAATCTGAATAAAACTCGGGAGACTGGCTTCTTATAGTCACCACGGTTTATTGCACACCCTCCTGCAGGAGTTTGAGACCCAGTTGTCAAAGGGAAAGCACATAGCTACTGCCATCATCCGACAAGTGGGCCTGTTCCCTCAGGTTACAGCTGTATGTTTATACATAGTAAGCCTCATACGTTACTGTTGCCAGATGTTATTTGAACTGGTACACCCACTAAGTCTGTTGGTGCGAAACTTGGTTACAGATAAGAGAGTCCACTACATCAAGGCTTAATTACAGGTAGAGGTGCTGTCCAGTCCTTATCGGGGTGATGGATTGGGTTGAGGCGAGGGTAATGGTTATGGGTTGGGGTGATGGATTGGGTTCATAAGATCATAGGATCTTAAGATATAGGGGCCAAAGTAGGCCATTCGGACCATCAAGGCTGCTCCGCCATTTAATCATGGGCTGATCCGATTCTTCCAGTCATCTCCATTTCCCTGCGTTCACCCCATACCCTTTGATGCCCTGGCTAATCAAGAACCTATCTATTTCTGCCTTAAGTATATCCAATGACTTGGCACGTGGCCAAGTGGTTAAGGCATTGGACTAGCGACGTGAAGGTCGTGAGTTTGAGCCCCAGCCGAGACAACGTGTTGTGTTCTTGAGCAAGGCACTTAATCACACATTGCTCTGCGATGACACTGGTGGGTCCTAATGCCCTTCCCTTGGACAACATTGGTGTTTGGGAGAGGGGAGACTTGCAGCATGGGCTGGTCTTCCATACAACCTTGCCCAGGCCTGCGCCCTGGAGAGTGAAGACTTTTCAGGCGTAGATCCATGGTCTTGCAAGACTAACAGATGCCTATATACATCCAATGACTTGGCCTCCACAGCCAATCCACAGATGTGCCACCCTCTGACTAAAGTAATTTCTCTGCATCTCAGTTCTAAATGGACGTCCTTCAATCCTAAAGTTATGTCCTCTTGTCCTAGAATCCCCTACCATGAGAAATAACTTCGCCATATCTAAGCTGTTCTGGCCTTTTAACATTCAGAGTATTTCTATGAGATCACCCCTCATTCTCCTGAACTCCAGGGAATGCAGCCCAAGAGCTGCCAGATGTTCCTCATACGGTAACCCTTTCATTCCTGGAATCATTCTTGTCAATCTTCTCTGAACCCACTCCAATGTCAGTATGTCCTTTCTAAAATAAGGAGCCCAAAACTGCACACAATACTCCAAATGTGGTCTCATGAGTGCCTCAACTTCACATCCCTGCTCTTATATTCTATACCTCTAGAAATGAGTGCCAACATTGCATTCACCTTCTTCACAACCGACTCAACCTGGAGGTTAACCTTTAGGGTATCTTGCACAAGGACTCCCAAGTCCCTTTGCATCTCTGCATTTTGAATTCACTTTCCATCTAAATAATTGTCTGTCCGTTTATTTCTTCCACCAAAGTGCATAACCATACACTTTCCAACATTATATTCCATTTTCCCGCTTCTTTGCCCATTCCCCTAAACTATCTAAGTCTCCCTGCAGGCTCTCTGTTTCCTCAACACTACCGGCTCCTCCACATATCTTTGTATCATTGGTAAATTTAGCCACAAATCCATCAATCGCATAGTCCAAATCATTGACATACATCGTAAAAAACAGCAACCCAACACTGACCCCTGTGGAACTCCACTGGTAACCGGCAGCCAGCCAGAATAGGAACCCTTTATTCCCACTCTGTTTTCTGCCGACCAGCCAATGCTCCACCCATGCTAGTAACTTCCCTGTGATTCCATGGGCTCTTATCTTACTAAGCAGCCTCATGTGTCATAGTCATACTTTATTGATCCCGGGGGAAATTGGTTTTCGTTACAGTTGCACCATAAATAATAAATAGTAATAGAACTATAAATAGTTAAATAGTAGGATGTAAATTATGCCAGTAAATTATGAAATAAGTCCAGGACCAGCCTATTGGCTCAGGGTGTCTGACCCTCCAAGGGAGGAGTTGTAAAGTTTGATGGCCACAGGCAGGAATGACTTCCTATGACGCTCTATGCTGCATCTCAGTGGAATGAGTCTCTGGCTGAATGTACTCCTGTGCCCACCCAGTACATTATGTAGTGGATGGGAGACATTGACCAAGATGGCATGCAACTTAGACAGCATCCTCTTTTCAGACACCACCGTAAGAGAGTCCAGTTCCATCCCCACAACATCACTGGCCTTACAAATGAGTTTGTTGATTCTGTTGGTGTCTGCTACCCTCAGTCTGCTGCCCCAGCACACAACAGCAAATATGATAGCACTGGCCACCACAGACTCGTAGAACATCCTCAGCATCATCCGGCAGATGTTAAAGGACCTCAGTCTCCTCAGGAAATAGAGACGGCTCTGACCCTTAACATAGAATATAGAATAGTACAGCACAGTACAGGCCCTTCAGTCCACAATGTTGTGCTGACCCTCAAACCCTGCCTCCCATATAAGCCCCCACCTTAAATTCCTCCATATACCTGTCTAGTAGTCTCTTAAACTTCACTAGTGTATCTGCCTCCACCACTGACTCAGGCAGTGCATTCCACGCACCAACCTCTCTCTGAGTAAAAAACCTTCCTCTAATATCCCCCTTGAACTTCCCACCCCTTACCTTAAAGCCATGTCCTCTTGTATTGAGCAGTGGTGCCCTGGGGAAGAGGTGATGGCTATCCACTCTATCTATTCCTCTTATTATCTTGTACACTTCTATCATGTCTCCTCTCATCCTCCTTCTCTCCAAAGAGTTAGCTCCCTTAGTCTCTGATCATAATGCATACTCTCTAAACCAGGCAGCATCCTGGTAAATCTCCTCTGTACTCTTTCCAATGCTTCTACATCCTTCCTATAGTGAGGCGACCAGAACTGGACACAATACTCCAAGTGTGGCCTAACCAGAGTTTTATAGAGCTGCATCATTACATCGCGACTCTTAAACTCTATCCCTCGACTTATGAAAGCTAACACCCCATAAGCTTTCTTAACTACCCTATCCACCTGTGAGGCAACTTCAGGGATCTGTGGACATGTACCCCAAGATCCCTCTGCTCCTCCACACTACCAAGTATCCTGCCATTTACTTTGTACTCTGCCTTGGAGTTTGTCCTTCCAAAGTGTACCACCTCACACTTCTCCGGGTTGAACTCCATCTGCCACTTCTCAGCCCACTTCTGCATCCTATCAATGTCTCTCTGCGATCTTTGACAATCCTCTACACTATCTACAACACCACCAACCTTTGCGTCGTCTGGAAACTTGCCAACCCACCCTTCTACCCCAACATCCAGGTCGTTAATAAAAATCACGAAAAGTAGAGGTCCCAGAACAGATCCTTGTGGGACACCACTAGTCACAATCCTCCAAACTGAATGTACTCTCTCCACCACCACCCTCTGCCTTCTGCAGGCAAGCCAATTCTGAATCCACCTGGCCAAACTTCCCTGGATCCCATGCCTTCTAACTCTCTGAATAAGCCTACCGTGTGGAACCTTGTCAAATGCCTTACTAAAATCCATATAGATCACATCCACTGCACTACCCTCATCTATATGTCTGGTCACCTCCTCAAAGAACCCTACCAGGCTTGTTAGACACGATCTGCCCTTCACAAAGCCATGCTGACTGTCCCTGATCAGACCATGGTTCTCTAAATGCCTATAGGTCCTATCTCTAAGAATCTTTCCCAACAGCTTTCCCACCACAGGCGTAAGGCTCACTGGTCTATAATTACCCGGACTACTACCTTTTTTGAACAAGGGAACAACATTCACCTTCCTCCAATCCTCCGGTACCATTCCCGTGGACAACGAGGACATAAAGATCCTAGCCAGAGGCTCAGCAATCTCTTCTCCCGCCTCATGGAGCAGCCTGGGGAATATTCCGTCAGGCCCCGGGGACTTATCTGTCCTAATGTATTTTAACAACTCCAACACCTCCTTTCCCTTAATATCAACATGCTCCAGAACATCAACCTCACTCATATTGTCCTCACCATCATCAAGTTCCCTCTCATTGGTGAATACCGAAGAGAAGTATTCATTGAGGACCTCGCTCACTTCCACAGCCTCCAGGCACATCTTCCCACCTTTATCTCTAATCGGTCCTACCTTCACTCCTGTCATCCTTTTTTCTTCACATAATTGAAGAATGCCTTGGGGTTTTCCTTTACCCTACTCGCCAAGGCCTTCTCATGCCCCCTTCTTGCTCTTCTCAGCCCCTTCTTAATCTCCATTCTTGCTTCCCTATATTCCTCAATAGACCCATCTGATCCTTGCTTCCTAAACCTCATGTATGCTGCCTTCTTCCACCTGACTAGATTTTCATCCTCACTTGTCACCCATGGTTCCTTCACCCTACCATTCTTTATCTTCCTCACCGGCACAAATTTATCCCTAACATCCTGCAAGAGATCTCTAAACATTGACCACATGTCCATAGTACATTTCCCTGCAAAAAGATCATCCCAATTCACACCTGCAAGTTCTAGCCTTATAGCCTCATAATTTGCCTTTCCCCAATTAAAAATTTTCCTGTCCTTTCTGATTCTATCCTTTTCCATGATAATGCTAAAGGCCAGGGAGCGGTGGTCACTGTCCCCCAGATGCTCTCCCACTGAGAGATCTGTGACCTGTCCCGGTTCATTACCTAGTTCTAGATCTAGTATAGTATTCCCCCTGGTCAGCCTGTCCACATACTGTGACAGGAATCAGTCCTGGACACATTTAACAAACTCTGCCCCATCTAAACCCTTGGATCTAATCAGGCGCCAATCAATATTAGGAAAGTTAAAGTCACCCATGATAACAACCCTGTTATTTTTGCACCTTCCCAAAATCTGCCTCCCAATCTGCTCCTCTGTATCTCTGCTGCTACCAGGGGGCCTATAGAATACCCCCAATAGAGTAACTGCTCTCTTCCTGTTCCTGACTTCCACCCATACTGACTCAACAGAGGATCCTGCTACATTACCCACCCTTTCTGTAGCTGTAATAGTATCCCTGACCAGTAATGCCATCCCTCCTCCCCTTTTTCTGCCCTCTCTATCCCTTTTAAAGCACTGAAATCCAGGAATATTGAGAATCCATTCCTACCCTGGTGCCAGCTAAGTCTCTGTAATGACCACCACATCATAATTCCATGCATGTATCCAAGCTCTCAGTTCATCACCTTTGTTGCTGATGCTTCTTGCATTGAGGTACACACATTTCAGCCCTTCTACCTTACTGTCTTTACACCGTTTATTCGGCTTCTCTTTCCTCAAAGCCTCTCTAAATGTTAGATCTGGCTTTACTCCATGCACTTCTTTCACTGCTCTATCGCTCTGGGTCCCATCCCCCTCGCAAATTAGTTTAAACGCTCCCGAACCATGCTAGCAAACCTACCTGCAAGGATATTGCTCCCCCTCGAGTTCAGGTGCAACCCATCCAATCTGTACAGGTCCCACCTTCCCCAGAAGAGATCCCAATGATCCAGAAATCTAAAACCCTGCCCCTTGCACCAACTCCTCAGCCACGCATTCAACTGCCATCTCCTCCAATTCTTACCATCACTGTCACGTAGCACTGGCAGCAGTCCTGAGAACGTCACCCTTGAGGTCCGGTTCTTCAGCCTTCTGCCTAGTTCCCGAAACTCACACTTCAGGACCTCATCCCTCTTCCTGCCTATGTCGTTGGTCCCAACATGTATCACGACTTCTGGTTGCTTTCCCTCTCGTACCAGGATGTCGTGCTCCCAGTCAGAGACATCCCGGATCCTGGCACCCGGGAGGCAACAAACCATGCGGGTGTCCTTCTCACGTCCACAAAATTTCCTGTCTGCTCCCCTGACTATAGAGTCTCCAATGACGACAGCTCTCCTCTTCTCCGTCCCACCCTTCTGCACCACAGGGTCAGACTCAGTCCCGGAGGCCCTGCCACCGTGGCTCACACCTGGTCGGTCATCCCTGCCAACAGTATCCAGGACGGTAAACTTATTATTCAGGGGAATGGCTACGGGGGTGCTCTGCACTACCTGTCTGCTCACCTTCGCTTTCCCCCCTCTGACTGTCACCCAACGGCCTGCTTCCAGCAGCCTAGGTGTGACTACCTCCCTGTAGCTCTCATCTATGACTGCCTCATTCTCCCTTATGAGTCGAAGGTCATCCAGCTGCTGCTCCAGATTCCTTACACGGTCTTCCAGATCACCGAGCCACATGCACTTCTGGCAGATGTGACTCTGTGGGAGCGGGGAGTTCCCCCAAGACTGCCACATCTCACATGAGAGGCACA
Source organism: Mobula birostris (assembly GCF_030028105.1). Classification (NCBI taxonomy): domain Eukaryota; kingdom Metazoa; phylum Chordata; class Chondrichthyes; order Myliobatiformes; family Myliobatidae; genus Mobula; species Mobula birostris. The sequence continues at coordinate 1,346,591 of NC_092377.1, read as the reverse complement.
TCACCGTCTCAGGAGACATTGTAAAAACTAACTGTGAGCTAGCTTGTCCTCCACCTCTTCTCATCAAAGCCTCAAAACTCCACTCACGCACTGGCCGCTACCCTTCTTGTAGACAGCCTCAGTGTTCTTTGACCAGTCCAGTTTATTGTCAGTTCGTATCCCCAGGTATTTGTAATCCTCCACCATGTCCACATTGACCCTCTGGATGGAAACAGGGATCACCAGTGCCTTAGCGCTCCTCAGGTCTACCACCAGCTCCTTAGTCTTTTTCACATTAAGCTGCAGATAATTCTGCTCACACCATGTGACAAAGTTTCCTACCGTAGACCTGTACTCAACCTCATCTCCTTGTGCAGTACCTTGTCAAAGGCCGTCTGAAAATACGAGAACACCATGTTTACTGCATCTCCTTTGTCTACCTTGCTTGTAATTTCTGCTAAGAATTGCAGTAGGTTTGTCAGGCAGGATTTTCCTTTCAGGAAACCATGCTGGCTTTGGCCTATCTTGTCATGTGTCTCCAGGTGCTCCGTAATCTCATCCCTAACAATCAATTCTAACAACTTCCCAACCATTGAGGTCAGGTTAACAGGTCTATAGTTACCTTTCCGCTGCCTCCTACCCTTCTTAAGTAGTGGAGTAACATTTGCAATTTTCCAGTCATCCAGTACAATGTCAGAATCTATCGATTCTTGAAAGATCATCGTTAATGCCTCCGCAATCTCTCCAGCTACTTCCTTCAGAACCCGAGGGTGCATTCCATCAGGTCCAGGAGATTTATCCATCCTCAGACTATTAAGCTTCCTGAGCACCCTCTCAGTCGTAATTTTTACTGCACAAACTTCACTTCCCTGACACTCTTGAATGTTTGGTATACTGCAGATGTCTTCCACTGTGAAGATTGATGCAAAATGTAATGGTTATGGGTTGGGGTGATGGATTGGGTTGAGGTGAGGGGATTGGCTTGAGGTGAGGCTAATGGTTTGGGTTGGGGTGATGGATTGGGTTGAGGCAAAAGTAATGGTTATGGGTTGGGGTGATGGATTGGGTTGAGGTGAGGGGATTGGCTTGAGGTGAGGGTAATGGTTTGGGTTGGGGTGATGGATTGGGTTGAAGTGAGGGTAATGGGTTGCGGAGGTGATGGATTGAGTTGAGACGAGGGTAATGGGTTGCGGAGGGGTGATGGATTGGGTTGAGGCGAGGGTAATGGGTTGCGGAGGTGATGGATTGGGTTGAGGTGAGGGTAATGGGTTGGGTTGGGGTGATGGATTGGGTTGAGGCAAAGGTAATGGTTATGGGTTGGGGTGGTGGATTGGGTTGAGGTGAGGGGATTGGCTTGAGGTGAGGGTAATGGTTTGGATTGGGGTGATGGATTGGGTTGAGGCGAGGAGAATGGTTATGGGTTGGGGTGATGGATTGGGTTGAAGCGAGGGTAATGGGTTGCGGAGGGGGAATGGATTGGGTTGAGGCGAGGGTAATGGGTTGCGGAGGGGTGATGGATTGGGTTGATGCGAGGGGAATGGTTATGGGTTGGGGTGATGGATTGGGTTGAGGCAAAGGTAATGGTTATGGGTTGGGGTGATGGATTGGGTTGAGGCGAGGGGAATGGTTATGGTTTGGGGTGATGGATTGGGTTGAAGTGAGGGTAATGGGTTGCGGAGGGGTGATGGATTGGGTTGAGGCGAGGGGAATGGTTATGGGTTGGGGTGATGGATTGGGTTGAAGTGAGGGTAATGGGTTGCGGAGGGGTGATGGATTGGGTTGAGGCGAGGGGAATGGTTATGGGTTGGGGTGATGGATTGGGTTGAAGTGAGGGTAATGGGTTGCGGAGGGGTGATGGATTGGGTTGAGGCGAGGGGAATGGTTATGGGTTGGGGTGATGGATTGGGTTGAAGTGAGGGTAATGGGTTGCGGAGGGGTGATGGATTGGGTTGAGGCGAGGGGAATGGTTATGGGTTGGGGTGATGGATTGGGTTGAAGTGAGGGTAATGGGTTGCAGAGGGGTGATGGATTGGGTTGAGGCGAGGGGAATGGTTATGGGTTGGGGTGATGGATTGGGTTGAAGTGAGGGTAATGGGTTGCGGAGGGGTGATGGATTGGGTTGAGGCGAGGGGAATGGTTATGGGTTGGGGTGATGGATTGGGTTGAAGTGAGGGTAATGGGTTGCGGAGGGGTGATGGATTGGGTTGAGGCGAGGGGAATGGTTATGGGTTGGGGTGATGGATTGGGTTGAAGCGAGGGTAATGGTTATGGGTTGGGGTGATGGATTGGGTTGAGGCGAGGGTAATGGGTTGCGGAGGGGGGATGGATTGGGTTGAGGCGAGGGTAATAGTTATGAATTGGGTTGAGGCGAGGGTAATGGTTATGGGTTGGGTTGAGGCGAGGGTAAAGGGTTGTGGAGGGGTGATGAGGGCTGCTGGGTCTATTCTGAAGCCAGTGTGAGTGAGGACAGCAGAGAAATGTGCTCTCTCGTGTAGTGATGTTCTGTATTTTCCTGCAGGCCCCTGATGAGGGGACTCTCACCAGACTCTCCCAAACGCTGACGGAGGCTGCAGTTGTTCATAAACTGTGGATTGAACAGCCAGAGAACACTGCCACTTGTCTGGCCTTGAAACCCTACCCAAAGGAACAGGTCCAGAAGCTGCTAAAAAAACTAAAGCTGTTGAAATGACCATGGAGGAGAGGACATTAGATCCTGTCTCATCACAGCTCCCTCAGCTCAGTCGGTGCTGTGTGAAACTGACTGTACTTCTGATAATAAGCATCATCACTTCAGGAACTTGGGTTTTCCAAGTAGATGTATATCAAGGGAGATTCATTTTCTTGTGGGCATTCATAGTAAATATTCCAAAGCGCAATAGAATGAATGAAAGACCGCGCACAAAGACAAACAACCAATGTAAGAATGTAAAAAAGAATAAACCAAATGATGATGAATAAATAAGTATTGAACAACAATTGTTCATCCCGGTTTGTTCATCCCAGTTTGGCAAAAGAATAAATCAAGGAAGGTAGTGCACCCGTGGCTGACAAGAGAAATTAGGGATAGTATCAATTCCAAAGAAGAAGCATACAAATTAGCCAGAAAAAGTGGCTCACCTGAGGACTGGGAGAAATTCAGAGTTCAGCAGAGGAGGACAAAGGGCTTAATTAGGAAGGGGAAAAAAGATTGAGAGAAAACTGGCAGGGAACATAAAAACGGACTGTAAAAGCTTTTATAGATATGTAAAAAGGAAAAGACTGGTAAAGACAAGTGTAGGTCCCCTACAGACAGAAACAGGTGAATTGATTATGGGGAGCAAGGACATGGCAGACCAATTGAATAATTATTTTGGTTCTGTCTTCACTAAGGAGGACATAAATAATCTTCCAGAAATAGTAGGGGACAGAGGGTCCAGTGAGATGGAGGAACTGAGAGAAATACATGTTAGTAGGGAAGTGGTGTTAGGTAAATTGAAGGAATTAAAGGCAGATAAATCCCCAGGACCAGATGGTCTGCATCCCAGAGTGCTTAAGGAAGTAGCCCAAGAAATAGTGGATGCATTAGTGATGATTTTTCAAAACTCGTTAGATTCTGGACTAGTTCCTGAGGATTGGAGGGTGGCTAATGTAACCGCACTTTTTAAAAAAGGAGGGAGAGAGAAACCGGGAAATTATAGACCGGTTAGCCTAACGTCGGTGGTGGGGAAACTGCTGGAGTCAGTTATCAAAGATGTGATAACAGCACATTTGGAAAGCGGTGAAATCATCGGACAAAGTCAGCATGGATTTGTGAAAGGAAAATCATGTCTGACGAATCTCATAGAATTTTTTGAGGATGTAACTAGTAGAGTGGATCGGGGAGAACCACTGGATGTGGTATATTTGGATTTTCAAAAGGCTTTTGACAAGATCCCACACAGGAGATTAGTGTGCAAGCTTAAAGCACAGGGTATTGGGGGTAAGGTATTGATGTGGATAGAGAATTGGTTAGCAGACAGGAAGCAAAGAGTGGGAGTAAACGGGACCTTTTCAGAATGGCAGGCAGTGACTAGTGGGGTACCGCAAGGCTCAGTGCTAGGACCCCAGTTGTTTACAATATATATTAATGACTTGGATGAGGGAATTAAATGCAACATCTCCAAGTTTGCGGATGACACGAAGCTGGGTGGCAATGTTAGCTGTGAGGAGGATGCAGTGTGACTTGGATAGGTTGGGTGAGTGGGCAAATTCATGGCAGATGCAATTTAATGTGGATAAATGTGAAGTTATCCACTTTGGTGGCAAAAATAGGAAAACAGATTATTATCTGAATGGTGGCCGATTAGGAAAAGGGAAGGTGCAATGAGACCTGGGTGTCATTATACACCAGTCATTGAAAGTGGGCATGCAGGTACAGCAGGTGGTGAAAAAGACAAATGGTATGCTGGCATTTATAGCGAGAGGATTCGAGTACAGGAGCAGGGAGGTACTACTGCAGTTGTACAAGGCCTTGGTGAGACCACACCTGGAGTATTGTGTGCAGTTTTGGTCCCCTAATCTGAGGAAAGACATCCTTGCCATAGAGGGAGTACAAAGAAGGTTCACCAGATTGATTCCTGGGATGGCAGGACTTTCATATGAAGAAAGACTGGATGAACTGGGCTTGTACTCGTTGGAATTTAGAAGATTGAAGGGGGATCTGACTGAAACGTATAAAATCCTAAAGGGATTGGACAGACTAGATGCAGGAAGATTGTTCCCGATGTTGGGGAAGTCCAGAACGAGGGGTCACAGTTTGAGGATAAAGGGGAAGCCTTTTAGGACCGAGATTAGGAAAAACTTCTTCACAGAGAGAGTGGTGAATCTGTGGAATTCTCTGCCACAGGAAACAGTTGAGGCCAGTTCATTGGCTATATTTAAGAGGGAGTTAGATATGGCCCTTGTGGCTACGGGGATCAGGGGGTATGGAGGGAAGGCTGGTGCAGGGTTCTGAGTTGGATGATCAGCCATGATCATAATAAATGGCAGTGCAGGCTCGAAGGGCCGAATGGCCTACTCCTGCACCTATTTTCTATGTTTCTATGAACATTGAGAACGAGTCCTTGAAATTGACTCCATAGATGCTGATATTTGCCGCCAGGATGGTCACTGACCGAGTGTGAGAGAGAACCTCCATACTCTACCTTCCTCACTAACCATCCTCTGAGGAGATTAGGTACAGGTTTACCCTGCCATCCGAAGGTAGAGCGTTCCTATGAAATGGTTCATAAGCCGGAATGTTGTAAAGTGAATAAACAATTACCATTTATTTATATGGGAAAAAGTTTTGAGTCTCCCCAGACCCAAAAAAACCCTACAAAATCATGCCAAATAACACATAAAACCTAAGATAACAGTAACATATAGTAAAAGCAGGAATGATATGATAAATACACAGCCTAAATAAAGTAGAAATACTTTTCTGCAGCACTGTCTAGCGCAGTGAAAATATCGTAGAAGCGCTCTCGGCAGAAACACTCTGTCCAGTAACCTTTAAGCTATGAAGCTGCCAAATCATACCAAATAACACACAAAAATACACAGCCTATATAAAGTAGAAATAATGTATGTACAGTGTAGTTTCACTTACCGGAATCAGGAAGACTCCAATAAATTGCAGTTTCATCACAGTTAAACACTTGCTTATACGAATAACCACCTGACGCAATCGGCAATTGCCTCTGGTCTGTGCTGACATTTACATGCCAGGTGGCACCTAATTAATTAGCTTGTTTATTTCGATTTTTTTCTTAAAGATGTGCTGGGTGCGTTCCAACTACCACTGCACCACTGCATTCTTCGCGGCCCGGAAGTTGGGGACCACTGCTTAAACTATGATGCTGCCCTCGCCTCAGAAACCGATCAAACCACCCATGACTACCTTTAAGCTCCACTTTCATCACCATCGTCCAGTGCTTTCTGTTTCAGCTTATTAAAAAGACTGACTGATTTCTCCTTAAGTATAAGAAAACTTAACAGAGCACCATGCTTTGTACACCCATCAATCCACTCAAGCAATAGACTTTCCACTTTATCTATTATTGGATGCCAATTAGGAGAGACCACTTTGCTACGAGCAGAACCAACAGTAACATTGGCAGCTTTCAAAATTCTTTCTCTCTGCGTATAAATAGTGCGAATGGTGGACGCAGGCAAGTTCAACGTGTGGACAATATCCTTACTTCGTTCACCACGATCGAAACGCTTTATTATGTCTAGTTTTACGCTAAGTGTCACACCCTTACGAGCTCTTTCAGGCTTTTCCAATACCTTAGAACTCATCTTGCTAACGGATGCACAAAATAAATCGAGATAAAGCACGTGTTTAAGCAATGCCGGCTAGAATGCAGTTCCGGGGGAGGAGCTTGGCTGTTCAGGCACACGCTGCCTTTTTTCATAACAGTGAAAGCACCTTCTGTTAACGAAAACAGGTAACTAATGTAGGTCTTTCGTAACAGTGAGGTGTCGTAAAGCGAATGTTTGGAAAATGGGGGCCACCTGTATCGCAATCCAGTTTTGGTTTCTTAAATTTAAGAGGTTTCAAACGTATTTGATAAAGACAATGATAGTCTTGACTTGCATGGTCACACAGAATCAGAATCGGGTTTAATATTCATTGTGAAGTTTGTTGTTTTGCAGCAGCAGAACATTGCACTACATAATAAAACAGGAAATTGTATGTAATTTTGAACAGAGGCCGTGAGAGTAAGAAGACATAGCTCACTTAAGTTCGCTGATTTGAGTACACAAGGCATCAACTCATAGCAGTTCAACATTTTGAACAGCAGCCTTTACTGGAGTAGACAGTGTTAGCTCTTCAAGGCTTCAGGTAGGAGAGTGACAGCAAAAAAGCTGAAGGTAGATATTTTTTCAGTTTACTTATTGTTTCCTTCTTTATATTTCCTCAGAACAGTAGGGGTGCCAGGCAGGATAGTGGAATCCTCCTTTTGTGGTGTAACGTTCCGTTATATTGGCTCGTGTATGTCTAGGGGAAATCCCGCCCAGCACCTGCTTCAACACTCCCCTCGGGGTCAATCGTCGCCCGAATCAATCACAAACATCAATCATCAGCCAGCACACCCAGTAAATTTTAACAAATACACTTTATAGATATTACTAATTCGATGACATTAATATGCATTTGATACAGAGAGGAAAGTAATGGAAAAAAAAGGCGCCAACACTTATCAAAGTCCAAGTTCTTCGCGCGCTACCGTTGGAGCTCAATTCGACGTCAGACAACCACCCGAATTCCGTCGACTCACGGACCACCCTGAGTGATCAACCAGAGCCTCTCCGCACGTCCGCCGTCCTCCTCGTCTCTCCTCCGACTCCCCGCCAAAACCCAGTCCACAGTCATATCATACAGCATGGCATCCGAAAACAAAACAATACATAACCACCCATTGGCTAATAGATCCTTGTTATCATCATTTTAAAGTAAAACAAACTGTTAGCGCAAACTCTCTGCAGCGTAAAACACAACAAAGCCGCATTCCCCAGATTAACATAACAAAATCGCCATTTTAAATGTAACAAAAGAAAGACCCCATACAGTGGGATAAGACCATAAGATATAGGAGCAGAATTAGGCCATTTCTGTAGCTTCTCTACGTCCTCAAAACTACCTGCCCCTCCACCTATTGTCGTATCCTCCACAAACTTGGACACAAAGCTATCAATTACTTCATCCAAATCATTGACATATAATGTACACCGTCCCCTGTGGAACACCACTAGTCACTGATAGCCAACCAGAAAAGGCTCCCTTTATTCCCATATAAAGTACACAGACCCCTGTGGAACACCACCAGTCACTGATAGCCACTCTTTGCCTCCTGCCAGCTCACCACTGATTTATCCATGATTTACCATTCCTGTAGTACCATGAGTCCTTAACTTGTTTAGCAGCTTCATGTATGGCACCTTGTCAAATTCCTTCTGAAATTGCCTTTAAGGAAACCACGCTGACGATGGCCTATTTTGTCGTGTACCTCCAAGTACCTCGAAACCACATACTTCACAATTGACTCCCAACATTTTCCCAACCGCTGAGCTCAAAGGTCTTAAGCTGGGCCAGATGGACTACATCCCAGAGTGCTGAGAGAGGGTGCTGAAGAGATAACAGATGCAATGGTCATGATCTTTCAAAAATCACTTGATTCTAGCATGGTCCTGGAGGACTGGAAAATTGCAAATGTCACTGCACTTTTTAAAAAAGGGAAGAAGGCAAAAGACACGAAATGATAGGCCAGTTAACCTAATGTTAGTGGTTGGGAAAGTGTTGGGAGTCTATTATTAAGGTTGAAGTTTTGAGGTACTTGGAGACTTAAGGATATTGTTTGGATTGAGGAGCATGCCTTATGAGAATAGATTGAGTGAACTCGGCCTTTTCTCCTTGGAGTGACGGAGGATGAGAGGTGACCTGATAGAGGTGTATAAGATGATGAGAGGCATTGGTCGTGTGGATAGTCAGAGACTTTGTTCCAGGGCTGAAATGGCTAACACGAGAGGGCACAGTTTTAAGGTGCTTGGAAATAGGTACAGAGGAGATGTCAGGGGTAAGTTTTTTATGCAGGGAGTGGTGAGTGCGTGGAATGGGCTGCCAGCGACAGTGGTGGAGGCGGATACGATAGGGTCTTTTAAGAGATTCCTGGATAGGTACATGGAGCTTAGAAAAATAAGAGAGCTATGGGTAACCCTAGGTAATTTCTAAAGCAGGTACATGTTCAGTACATCATTGTGGGCCAAAGGGCCTGTATTGTGCTGTAGGTTTTCTGTGTTTCTATCAGACTAATGATAAAATAAGTCAAAATCAGCATGGTTTCTGTAAAGGGAAATCTTGCCTGACGGATCTGTTAGAGTCCTTCGAGGATGTAACAAGCAGGGTGGACAAGGGAGAGGCAGTGGATGTCATTTACTTGGATTTTCAGAAGGCATTTGATAAGGTGCCACACAAGAGGCCGCTTAACAAGATAAAATCCTGTGGTGTTGCAGGAAAGATACTGGCATGGATAGCGGAATGGCTGACAGGCAGGAGGCAGTGAGTGGCTGCTGTGACTAGTGTTCCTCAGGGGTCAGTATTGGGACTGCTGATTTTCACATTGTTTGTCAGAGGTTTGGATAATGGAATTGATGGTTTTGTGGCAAGTTTGTGGATGATACAAAGATAGGTGGAACGATTGGTAATGCTGTGGAAGCAATGCGATTGCAGCAGGATTTAGATACATTGGAAGAGTGGGCAAAAAGGATGGAATACAGTGTTGGGAAATGTGTGATAATGTATTTTTGCAAAAGGAACAATAGTGCAGACTATAATCTAAATGGGGAGAAGGTTCAAACATCAGAGGGGCAGAGGGACTTAGCAGTCCTTGTTCAGGACTCCCAGAAGGTTAATTCACAGGTTGAGTCTGTGGTAAAGAAGGGAAATGCAATGTTGGCATTTATTTCAAGTGAATAGAAAATAAAAGCCAGAAGATAAGGCTGAACCTTTATAAGACACTGGTCAGGCTGCACCAGGTATTGTCAACAGTTTTGGGTCCCATATCTGAGAAAAGTTGTATTGTCATTGGAGTGTGACAGGGTGCTGAATTACCCCTATGAACTGTGCTTTTGAAAAGAGAGAGAGAGTTATTTAACACCGACATGTTGTTTTAGAAGGAGAGAGAGATGAAGACTGCTCACGGGTTGTTTATACTTTCTCCAAGGACATCGCCTGCTTGTATTCTTCCACAGAGAAGGGAGGAGTTATTTGAGAGACAGTTGGTGCTCAGCACGGGAAGATAAAATAGAAGGTCAGATCATAGACCGGAGGCGCATGTTTTGGACACTGAATGAGCTTTATTGTGCCCGCAGAAAAAGTGGGTTTTTGGAGGATCGATCAGGCAGATCAATCAGTGGCTCTTGCAGTGAAAAGAAAAGGCTGTGACTGGTGGGGAGTTGTCCATGTGTCCACCCTTGCCTGGGTGATAGCTCCACCACAGAAAACCGATCCCCTTTGTTGTGGTCACAGTCAGTGACTTTTAAAGGATTTCGGAGGACAACGAGAAGATCAATGATGTCAGCTCACCTGAAGACTCAAATCTCAATCTCAATCTATCTCTCTATCTCTCTATCTCTCTCTCTCTCTCCCTCCCTCCCTCCCTCCCTCCCCCCAACTCAATACCACAAACTGAACTTTACTCATCATCATAAGACTGTATCTTTTTACCCCCTAGACTTGAAGAAGCTTGGTTTATCATATATATTTCCACACTTACTGATTTACTTATATATATATATAATCATTGCTAACCTGTTTGATTTATCTACATTTATATTACTGTATTGCATAGTTACTAATAAATATTATTAGTTAATAGCAATACTGGACTCCAAAGTCTTTTCCATCTCTGCTGGTTTTTTATTCGTGACAGGAGAGAGTCCAGAGGAGGTTCACGAAGATGATTCTGGGACATATGAGAAACATTTGGCAGCTTTGGGTCTGTACTCACTGGAATTTAGAAGAATGTGGAGAGATCTCATTGAAACCTTCTGAATGTTGAAACGACTAGATAGGGTGGATGTGGAGAGGATGTTTCCTCTTGTGGGGGTATCCTGAACTAGAGAGCACAGTCGCAAAATTGCAGGGCAACCCTTTAGAACAGAAGTAAGGAGGAATATTTTAGCCAGAGAGTAGTAAATCTGGAATGTTCTGCCACAGACCGCGGTGGAGGCCAAGTCCGCGGGTATATTTAAGGCAGAAGTTGATCGTTTTCTGATCAGTCAGAAGGCAGGTGTATGAGGTTGAGTTGGATCCTGGATCAGTCATGACAGAATGGCAGAGCAGAGTCGATGGGTTGAATAGCATAATTCTACTCCTATGTCTTATGGTCTATAATTTTCTTTCTTCTACCTTTCCTCCCTTCTTGAAGAGCAGAGTGACACTTGCAATTTAATATTCCTCCAGAACCATTCCAGAGTCTAGTAAGTCTTGAAAACTGGGAGATGAAAGAAGATGCTTGTAGCTGACCTGCTAATTTACCCAAGTTGTGTTAACCGGAAGATAATCGGCAACGGCATTCCTGCTGCCTGTGGTTGGCCTGGGCCCCCAGGATTGTACGCCACGTTCCAGGGAAAATTCAGCTGGGAAGGAGTCTAACCCTCAAGCCTGGGCCATGGGTGGGGAATGGATCTTCAGATCTTAGGGTCCAAGAACAGTGCTAGGGTGGGCAAGATGAATGTATGGACATGGAGGAAGGCACAGATGAAGGATCTTGCCTAGACCCTTGCTGATTCCTCAGCAACTGCTGACTCATTTCCTTCTCTGACTTCTTCCAAATATTAACACACATCTGAGTGTTGAGCTTCAACACCTCCGCCTGCACCTTCTCCAGTTTTTGCCTCAGCTCGTCACCCATCACCGCTTGGTCACTCCGCTCCCTCAGGGAACCCTTTACCTGCTGTCTGAGGATCTTGATCTGCATCAGCTGATCATTGCACCTTGTGTTCACTGGAACATCTCCAGAGCCAATGAACCCTGGTGTCTGTGACTTCGGTGACCGCACTGAGAGTGCCTCATCCTTATTGTGACGGTGCCCTGAATTACCCCTACGAACTGTGCTTTTGAAAAGAGAGAGTTATTTAACACTGACATCTTGTTTTTAAGAGAGAGAGAGAGAGAGGCGAAGTCTGCTCACAGCATGTTTATACTTTCTCCAAGGACAACGCCTGCTTGGAAATTCTTACAGACAGAGAAGGGAGGAGCTGTTTGAGTGACAGCTGGTATTCAGCACGGTGAGATAAATAGGTCAGATGATAGACCTACAGACACATGGGTTTGGACCCTGAATGAGCTTTGTTGTGCCCACAGAAAAAGTGGGTTTTGAAGGATCGATCAGGCGGATCAATCAGTGGCTCTCGCAGTGTGAACAGGCCGTGACCAGCTGGGGAATTGTTTGTGTGTCCACCCGTCGCCTGGGTTGATTATTCCACCATAGAAGAACAGTCCCCTTTGTTGTGGTCACGGTCGGTGACTTCTGAAGGATTTTGGAGGACAACGGGAAGATCAACAGTGTCAGCTCACCTGAAGACTCAAATCTCAACCGCTCTCTCTCTCCATCACTACTCAACTCAATACCACGAACTGAACTGAACTTTACTCATCATCGTAAGACTATCTATTTACCCCTAGACTTGAAGAAGCTTGATTTTCATGTATTTCCACACTTACTTATATATATAATCATTGCTAACCTGTTTGATTTATCTGCATTTCTATTACTTTATTGCGTAGTTACTAATAAATACCATTAGTTAATAGCAATACTGGACTCCAAAGTGTTTTCCATTTCTGCTGGTTCTTTAACCCGTACCAAAAGCTCTCTTTATGACCCTATCTACCTGTGACACCACTTTTAGGGAATTTTGTATCTGTATTCCCAGATCCCTCTGTTCTACTGCAATCCTCAGTGCCTTACCATTAACCCTGTATGTTTTACCTTGGTTTGTCCTTCCAATATGCAATAACTCACACTTGTCTGTATTAAACTCCATCTACCATTTTTCAGCCCATTTTTCCAGCTGGTCCAAGTCCCTCTGCAGGCTCTGAAAACCTTCCTCACTGTCCACTACACCTCCAATCTTTGTATCATCAGCAAATTTGCTGATCCAATTTACCACATTATCATCCAGATCATTGATATAGATGACGAATAACAATGGACCCAGCACTGATCCCTGTGGCACACCACTAGTCACAGGCCTCCACTCGGAGAAGCAATTCTCTACTACTACTCTTTGGCTTCTTCCATTGAGCCAATGTCTAATCCAATTTACCACCTCTCCATGTATACCTAGCAACTGAATTTTCCTAACTAACCTCCCATGCGGGACCTTGTCAAAGGCCTTACTGAAGTCCATGTAGAAAACATCCACTGCCTTCCCTTCATCCACTTCCCTGGTAACCTCCTCGAAAAACTCCAATAGATTGGTCAAACATGACCTACTACTCACAAAGCCATGTTGACTCTCCCTAATAAGTCCCTGTCTACCCAAATGCTTGTAGATTCTATCTCTTAGTACTCCCTCCAATAACTTACCCACTACCAACGTCAAACTTACCGGCCTATAATTTCCTGAATTACTTTTCAATCCTTTTTTAAACAAGGGAACAACATGAGCCATTCTCCAATCCTCTGGCACCTCACCCATAGACACCAACATTTTAAATATATCTGCCAGGGCCCCTGCAATTTCAAAACTAGTCTCCTTCAAGGTCCAAGGGAACACCCTGTCAGGTCCTGGGGATTTATCCACTTTAATTTGCCTCAAGATAGCAAGCACCTCCTCCTTTTCAATCTGTACAGTTTCCATGATCTCACTATTTGATTCCCTCAATTCCATAGACTTCATGCCAGTTTCCTTAGTAAATACAGATGCAAAAAACCCACTTAAGATCTCCCCCATTTCTTTTGGTTCCGCACATAGCCGACCACTCTGATCTTCAAGAGGACCAATTTTATCCCTTACAATCCTTTAACTCTTAATATACCTGTAAAAGCTCTTTGGATTATCCTTCACTTTGACTGCCAAGGCAAACTCATGTCTTCTTTTAGCCCTCCTGATTTCCTTTTTAAGTATTTTCTTGCACTTTTTATACTCCTCAAGCACCTTATTTACTCCCTGTTTCCTATACATGTCATACAACTCTCTTCTTCTTTATCAGAGTTGCAATATCCCTTGAGAACCAAGGTTCCTTATTCCTATTCACTTTGCCTTTAATCCTGACAGGACCATACAAGCTCTGCACTCTCAAAATCTCTCCTTTGAAGGCTTCCCACTTACCGATCACATCCTTGCCAGAGAACAACCTGTCCCAATCCACGCTTTTTAGATCCTTTCTCATTTCTTCAAATTTGGCCTTCTTCCAGTTTAGAACCTCAACCCTAGGACCAGATAGTCATAGTCATACTTTATTGATCCCGGGGAAAATTGGTTTTCATTACAGTTGCACCATAAATAATTAAATAGTAATAAAACCATAAATAGTTAAATAGTAATATGTAAATTATGCCAGGAAATAAGTCCAGGACCAGCCTATTGGCTCAGGATGTCTGATCCTCCAAGGGAGGGTCTATCTTTATCCTTGATCAAGTTGAAACTAATGGTGTTATGATCACTGGAACCAAAGTGCTCCCCTACACACACTTCCCTCACTTGTCCTAACTCGTTTCCTAACAGGAGATTTAATATCGCATCCCCTCTAGTTGGTACCTCTATATATTGATTTAGAAAACTTTCCTGAACACATTTTACAAACTCTAACCCATCTAGACCCCTAACAGTATGGGAGTCTCAATCAATATGTGGAAAATTAAAATCCCCTACCACCACAACTTTATGTTTCCAGCAGTTGCCTGCTATATCTCTGCAGATTTGCTCCTCCAATTCTCGCTGACTATTGGGTGGTCTATAATACAACCCCACTAATATGGCCATACCTTTCCTGTTTCTCAGCTCCACACATAAGGACTCAGTAGACAAGCCCTCTAATCTGTCCTGCCTGAGCACTGCTGTAACATTTTCCCTGACAAGCTTGGTCAGAGGCATCGGCTTCTCTATCTATTTTTATATATATATATATATATATATATATATATATTTCTCTCTCTCTCTCTCTCTCTCTCTCTCTCTCACACACACACACACACACACACACACACACACACCCACCCACCCACCCACCCACCCTTCCAGAGGTTAACATGGTAGACTTGGGACCGGCCCTCTCCAGATGGGACTATTCATTGAATACAAAAGCAAGGATGTGATGCTGAGGCTTTATAATGCACTGGTGAGGCCTCGCCTTGAGTATTGTGAATAGTTTTGGGCCCCTTATCTTAGAAATGATGTGTTGGCATTGGAGAGGGTCAAGAGGAGTTTCACAAGGATGATTCCAGGAATGAAAGAGTTATCATATGAGGAACGGTTGATGGCTTTCGGTCTGTACTCACTGGATTTCAGGAGGATTAGGAGGGATCTCATTGAACTCTTTCAAATGTTGAAAGGCCTAGACAGAGTAGATGTGGAAAGGATGTTTCCTATGGTGGGAGAGTCTCGGTCAAGAGGGCACAGCCTCAGGATAGAGGAGTGCCCTTTCAAAACAGAGATGTGGAGAAATTTTGTTAGCTAAAGGGTGGTGAATTTGTGGAATTTGTTGCCACATGCAGCTGTGGAGGCCAATTTGTTGAGTGTGTTTAAGGCAGAGATTGATGGGTTCTTGATTGGACATGGCATCAAAGGTTACGGGGAGAAGGCCAGGAACTGGGGCTGAGAAGGAGAAAAAATGATCAGCCATGATTGAATGGCAGAGCAGACTCGATGGGCCAGATGGCCTAATTCTGCTCCTATGTCTTTTGGTCTTCATAAATCACAGGGCATGAAAACTTTGCTGTGCCATCAGATCCGGCTTTTTGTAACAAGTCAGACAACACAGGCAAATCCCGCCCAATGACCATATCTCTTGGCAGGTGGCTAACCACTCCCACCTGCAAAAGAAAGACCTGATCATCAAAGCCAAGGAGAAGTTCACACATTCAGCTGGGGAAACTAACAGTCTCTTAACCAGGGTCAGTGTCCAATAGTGCCTGAATAGCTTTTCCGTTTAATTCCACAGAAAGTTCATTTTCTCAAATTTCAAAGTGATCATATTGTGATCACTGTTCCCTAAGGGTTCCTTGACCTTAAGCTCTCATTATTGCAATCTAGCACTGCCGATCCCCAAGTGGGCTCAACAACAAGCTGTTCTAAAAAGCCATCCCGTAAACCTGCTACAAGTTCTCTCTCTTGAGGTCCAGTACTGACCTGGTTTTCCCAATCCACTTTCAAGTTAAAATCCCCAACAAATATCATGACATTACCCTTCTGACGTGCCTTTTCTACCTCCTGCTGTAATTTGTAATCCACATCCCGGCTGCTGTTTGGAGGCCTGTATACAACTGTTATAAGGGTCCTTTTATCCTTGCCATTTCTTAACTCAACCCATAGAGACTCTACACCTTCTGATCTTGTGTCATCCCTCTCTAATGATTTAATATGATTTCTGATACACAGGGCCACACCACCCCCTCTGCCTACTAACCTATCTTTCTGATACACCGTATATCCTTGGACATTCAGCTCCCAATGGCAGCCATCCTTTAGCCAAGTTTCAGAGATGTCCACAACGTCATACTTACCAATCTGTAGTTGAATTTCAAGATCGTCCATTTTATTTCTTATGCTGCGTGCATTCAAATATAACACTTTCAGTCCAGTATTTGTTGCTCTCTGATTTAAATGCATCACACCTCTATTGCCCTGTAACTCATGCCACTGGCTGTGATTCACTCTCATCTGCCTGTCCTTTCTATCATCTCTGTTGCACGCTATCTTGATTTATTTCTGTTTTCCCCTTCCTCAGTCCTATTACTCCGGTTCCCATCCCCCTGCCAAATTAGTTTAAACCCTCCCAAACAGCTCTATTAAACCTGCCTGCTAGGATATTGGAGCAACACACATCAAAGTTGCTGGTGAACGCAGCAGACCAAGAGCTGGACAAGTGATTGGCAAAAGGGATATGAGAGGATCATGGGACAGGAGGCCCAGGGAGAAAGAAAAGGGGGGGGGGGGAACCGAGAGGATGGGCAAGGGGTATAGTGAGAGGGACAGAGAGAGAAAAAGGAGAGAGAGAAAAAGAATGTGTGTATATAAATAAATAAATAACAGGTGGGGTACGAGGGGGAGGTGGGGCATTAGCGGAAGTTTGAGAAGTCAATCTCTTACTAGCTCTTCTTTCAGTTAGTCCTGACGAAGGGTCTCAGCCCAAAACGTCGACTGTACCTCTTCCTAGAGATGCTACCTGGCCAGCTGTGTTCACCAGCAACTTTGATGTGTGTTGCTTGAATTTCCAGCATCTGCAGAATTCTTCGTGTTTGTAGGATATTGGACCCCTTTGGGTTCAGATGTAACCCGTCCTTTATGTACAGGTGGTACCTCCCAAAAAGATGCCCCGATGATTCAGGAACCTGAAGCCCTGCCCCCCTACACCAGTCTCTCAGCCACACATTAATATGCCTGATCATGCTATTCTTGCGCTCATTAGCACGTGGCACAGGCAGCAACCCCGAGATTACTACCCTAGAGGTCCTGGTTTTCAGCTTCCTACCAAACTCCCTGAATTCTCTCTTCAGGACTTCCTCCCTTTTTTGACCTATGTTTTTACCAACGTGTACCGAGACTTCTGCCCCTTCAGAATACTCCACACCCGATCCGAGACATCCCGTGCCCTGGCTCCTGGGAGGCAACACACCATGCGGGTATCTCTATCAGGCTGACAGAATCTCCTGTCTGTTCCCCTCACTATGGAATCCCCTATGATTATCACATTCCTCATCTTCCTCTTTCACTTCTGCACCAGGGAACCAGGCTCAGTGCCAGAGACCCGATCGCCGTGTTCGTCCTCTGTCAGGTCACCCCACTCAACAGCATCCAAAAAGAGATAATGATTACTGAGGGGGATGGCCACAGGGGTGGCCTTCCCTTCCCTGACTGTCACCCACTTACCTAACTCCTGCAGCCCTGGGGTGACTAACTCCTGGTAGCTCCTATCTCCTATCTACCTCCTGCTCACTTTCCCTAATAAGCTGTAGGTCATCAAGCTGCAGCTCCAGATCCCTAACACGGTCTCTCAGGATCTGCATCTCTGTGTACCTGGGGCAGACCCATCAATGGATCTGGCGTTGAGAGGGTGAACAGCTTCAAGTTCCTCGGCATCCACATCACCGAGGACCTCACGTGGTCTGTACACACCAGCTGTGTGGCAAAAAAGGCACAACAGCGCCTCTTTCACCTCAGACAGTTGAGGAAATTTGATATGGGCTTTCTACAGGGGCACAATTGAGAGCACCCTGACTGGCTGCATCACTGCCAGGTACAGGAACTGTACCTCCCTCAATCGCAGGATTCTGCAGAGAGTGGCGCGGACAGCCCGGCGCATCTGTAGACAATAGACAATAGGTGCAGGAGTAGGCCATTCGGCCCTTTGAGCCAGCACCGCCATTCACTGTGATCATGGCTGATCATCCACAAATTAGTACCCTGTTCCTGCCTTATCCCCATAACCTTTGATTCCACTATCTTTAAGAGCTCTATCTAACTCTTTCTTGAAAGCACCCAGAGACTTGGCCTCCAATGCCTTCTGGGACAGAGCATTGCACAAATCCACCGCTCTCTGGGTGAAAAAGTTTTTCTTCCACTCTGTTCTAAATGGCCTACCCCTTATCGTTAAACTGTGGCCTCTGGTTCTGGACTCACCCATCAGCGGGAACATGCTTCCTGCCTCCAGCGTCCCCAATCCCTTGATAATCATATGTTTCAATCAGATCCCCTCTCATCCTTCTAAATTCCAGTGTATACAAGCCCAGTCACTCCAATCTTTCAACATATGACAGTCCTGCCATCCTGGGAATTAACCTTGTGAACCTACGCTGCACTCCCTCAATAGCAAGAATGTCCTTCCTCAAATCCGGAGACCAAAACTGCGCACAATACTCCAGGTGTGGTCTCACCAGGGCCCTGTACAGCTACAGAAGGACCTCTTTGCTCCTATACTCAACTCCCCTTGTTATGAAGGCCAACATGCCATTAGCTTTCGTCACTGCCTGCTGTACCTGCATGCTTACTTTCAGTGACTGATTTTGTAGTTGATCTGTAGTTGTGAACTTCCCATGATTCAGGGCATTTACAAGGACAGGCGTGTAAAATGGGCCCGAAGGATCACTGGGGACCCGAGCCATCCTAAAGCCAAGGGAAGAGCATATAAGGTAGCAAAACTGAGTGGAAAGTTGGATGGCTGGAAAGTTTTAAAATCCAACAAAAAGCAACTAAAAAACGTGAAAGTAAAGATATTAGCATGGATAGAGGAATGGCTGACAGGCTGGAGGCAGCGAGTGGGAATAAAAGGAGCCTTTTCTGTTTGGCTGCCGGTGACTAGTGGTGTTCCTCAGGTCAGTATTGGGACTTCTACTCCTCGCATTGTTTGTCAGTGATTTAGATAATGGAATTGATGGCTCTGTGGCAAAGTTAGTGGATGATACAAAGATAGGTGGAGGGGTACGTAGTACTGAGGAAGCAATGCAATTGCAGCAGGAGTTAAACAAATTGGAGGAATAGGCAAAGAAAGTGGCAGATGGAATACAGTGTTGGGAAATGTATGGTAATGTATTTTGGAAAAGGAGATAATGCTGTGCCTTTATAAGACACTAGTCAGGCTGCACTTGGAGTATTGTCAACAGTTTTGGGCCCCATATCTCAGAAAGGTTGTGTTGTCATTGGAGAGAGTCCAGAGGAGGTTCACGGGGATGATTCTGGGAATGAAGGGAATAACATATGAGAAGAGTTTGGCAGCTTTGAGCCTGTACTCACTGGAATTTAGAAGAATGCGGAAGGGGGCATCTCATTGAAACCTACTGAATATTGAAAGGACTAGATAGGGTGGATGTGGAGAGGATGTTTCCTATGTTGGGGGTTCCAGAACTAGAGGGCACAGACTCAAAAACTGAGGGGCAACCCTCTAGAACAGAGCTAAGGAGGATTTATTTTGCTAGAGAGTGGTGAATCTGAGCTGCAGTGGAGGCCAGGTCCGTGAGTATATTTAAGTGGAAGTTGATTGTTTCCTGATCAGTCAGGGCTTCAAAGGATATGGTGAGAAGGCAGATGTATGGGGTTGTGTGGGTTCTGGGATCGGCCATGATGGAATGGCCTTATTCTTCTCTTATGTCAAATGGTCTTATGGTCTCTCTCTCTCTCTCTCTCTCTCTCTATCAGTGTGTGTGTGTATGTGTGTCTTTCTCTCTCTCTCTCACTTTGTCTCTCTCTCTATACACACACACAGCTGGGATGATTGATAAGTTTGTGGCCTAAGGTAGAAGGAGTCAATTTTAGAAAGCCTAGCACATTTATTTTTCCTACATTTACACACGTAGTCCAGCGGTCGTGGAGCATACGGATTTCTTCTTTGTAGAAGTCGACATCTTGAACCTTCAGAAAGTGGTCCACAGCAGGGGTGATTGATAAGTTTGTGGCCTAAGGTAGAAGGAGATGAGTTATTAACTTCAAACTTACTGCATTTTCACTCAAAGAGTTGAGCTGCATGTGCATGTAACGAGCTGTATAACCCATCTCCTTCTACCTAAGGACATGAACTAATCAATCACCCCTGCTGTGACCCACCTGGAAGTCCAAGACACTCTCGTTACATCATCATCATCATCAGGTGCCGTGCCCAGTTTGAGCTTTGACTGCCATGGCCAACACACTCCTGTTTTGGGTCAAGTGGATCCATTCATTGGTATTCATTTCCAGTTCTTTGGCTGCTGTCTCCATCATCATTTGTCTTTGTCTTCCTCTTGCTTTCTTCCCTTCAATCTTTCCCATAATTATCATGCATTCTAACTCCTCTTTCCTAATCACATGTCCAATGGAGTCCCCAAGTTGCCTTTTCATGATCTCATACATTATTTCTCTTTTTGTGCTTGCTCTGTTCATGACATCTCGTTAGATATTCATTTCGTGCATGATATTCTTTGCTTCCTCCTCAAAAACCACATCCCTGCTGCTTCAATTCGTTTCCTCATGTTACTAGATATTGTCCAACATTCTGAACCATATAACATAACTGGATAAACGTAACATTTCAGTACTCTGAGGTGGGTTATCATACCCAGTTTAGTATTGGTCGGTATACTCTTCATTCTCATAAAGGTGTCTTTTGCCATCCGTATTCTTCTTTTGATGTCCATGTCGCACCTGCCATCTGATGTCACCCAGCTTCCCAAGTAGCAAAAGTTCTGTACTTGTTTTATGTCTTCCCCATTTATTCTCATGCAGTTCAACTCTTTGAGTGATAATGCAGAATGTTTGAAGTTAATAACATATCTCCTTCTACCAATCAACCCTGCTGCAGACCACTCCTACAAAGAAGGGATCCGTATGCTCCATGACCGCTGGACTAAGTGCGTACACGTAGGAAGAGACTATGTTGAAGAATAAATGTGCTAGATTTTCTAAAATCGACTCCTTCTACCTTGGGCCACGAACTTATCTATCACCCTGTGTGTGCGTCTCTCTCTGTCAGTCTATCAGAGTGAGTGCGTATCCATGTCTCCCCGCCCTCGCCCCCGCGCTCTGATTGCCAGCGCATTGTTTACCGTCTCCATGGAAACGCCGTCCCGTCGCTGTCGCATAGCAACGGCTGACCGGAGGGATCAGGGGCGACGCCCGTTGCTCCTGCGGGACCATGTCGTGTTACCCAGTGCGGGGGCTGCCTCTGCTGCCGGGGAACTCTGTCCGCGACCCCACGGTGAGAGCGGGCTGGAGACGGTGCGGGTGAGGGTAGAGAGAGGGTGGAGGAGCGGGGAGGGAGAGTGTGGGGCTGCGGGTTGAGGGTGGAGGCCGGAGAGGGAAGAGTGTGGGGCTGCGGGTTGAGGGTGAGGCCGCGGAGGGAGAGTGTGGGGCTGCAGGTTGAGGGTGGAGGAGCGGGGAGGGAGAGTGTGGGGCTGCGGGTTGAGGGTGGAGGCCGGGGAGGGAGAGTGTGGGGCTGCGGGTTGAGGGTGGAGGCCGGGGAGGGAGGGTGTGGGGCTGCGGGTTGAGGGTGGAGGCTGGGGAGGGAGAGTGTGGGGCTGCGGGTTGAGGGTGGAGGCCGGGGAGGGAGAGTGTGGGGCTGCGGGTTGAGGGGAGGGAGAGTGTGGGGCTGCGGGTTGAGGGTGGAGGCCGGGGAGGGAGAGTGTGGGGCTGCGGGTTGAGGGGAGGGAGAGTGTGGGGCTGCAGGTTGAGGGTGGAGGCTGGGGAGGGAGAGTGTGGGGCTGCGGGTTGAGGGTGGAGGCCGGGGAGGGAGAGTGTGGGGCTGCGGGTTGAGGGTGGAGGCCGGGGAGAGAGAGTGTGGGGCTGCGGGTTGAGGGGGAGGCCGAGGAGGGAGAGTGTGGGGCTGTGGGTTGAGGGTGGAGGCTGGGGAGGGAGAGTGTGGGGCTGCGGGTTGAGGGGGAGGCCGCGGAGGGAGAGTGTGGGGCTGCCGGTGGGGAGTGGGGAGGGAGAGTGTAGGGCTGCGGGTTGAGGGTGGAGGCCGGGGAGGGAGAGTGTGGGGCTGCGGGTTCAGGGTGGGGGAGTGGGGAGGGAGAGTGTGGGGCTGCCGGTTGAGGGTGGAGGCCGGGGAGGGAGAGTGTTGGGCTGCGGGTTGAGGGCGAGGCTGCGGAGGGAGAGTGTGGGGCTGCGGGTTGAGGGTGGAGGCCGGAGAGGGAAGAGTGTGGGGCTGCGGGTTGAGGGTGAGGCTGCGGAGGGAGAGTGTGGGGCTGCAGGTTGAGGGTGGAGGAGCGGGGAGGGAGAGTGTGGGGCTGCGGGTTGAGGGTGGAGGCCGGGGAGGGAGAGTGTGGGGCTGCGGGTTGAGGGTGGAGGCCGGGGAGGGAGGGTGTGGGGCTGCGGGTTGAGGGTGGAGGCTGGGGAGGGAGAGTGTGGGGCTGCGGGTTGAGGGTGGAGGCCGGGGAGGGAGAGTGTGGGGCTGCGGGTTGAGGGGAGGGAGAGTGTGGGGCTGCGGGTTGAGGGTGGAGGCCGGGGAGGGAGAGTGTGGGGCTGCGGGTTGAGGGGAGGGAGAGTGTGGGGCTGCGGGTTGAGGGTGGAGGCTGGGGAGGGAGAGTGTGGGGCTGCGGGTTGAGGGTGGAGGCCGGGGAGGGAGAGTGTGGGGCTGCGGGTTGAGGGGGAGGCCGAGGAGGGAGAGTGTGGGGCTGTGGGTTGAGGGTGGAGGCTGGGGAGGGAGAGTGTGGGGCTGCGGGTTGAGGGGGAGGCCGCGGAGGGAGAGTGTGGGGCTGCCGGTGGGGAGTGGGGAGGGAGAGTGTAGGGCTGCGGGTTGAGGGTGGAGGCCGGGGAGGGAGAGTGTGGGGCTGCGGGTTCAGGGTGGGGGAGTGGGGAGGGAGAGTGTGGGGCTGCCGGTTGAGGGTGGAGGCCGGGGAGGGAGAGTGTTGGGCTGCGGGTTGAGGGCGAGGCTGCGGAGGGAGAGTGTGGGGCTGCGGGTTGAGGGTGGAGGCCGGGGAGGGAGAGTGTGGGGCTGCGGGTTGAGGGTGGAGGCTGGGGAGGGAGAGTGTGGGGCTGCGGGTTGAGGGTGGAGGCCGGGGAGGGAGAGTGTGGGGCTGCGGGTTGAGGGGGAAGCCGGGGAGGGAGAGTGTGGGGCTGCGGGTTGAGGGGGAGGCCGGGGAGGGAGAGTGTGGGGCTGCGGGTTGAGGGGGAGGCCGGGGAGGGAGAGTGTGGGGCTGCCGGTTGAGGGTGGGGGAGTGGGGAGGGAGAGTGTTGGGCTGCGGGTTGAGGGCGAGGCCGCGGAGGGAGAGTGTGGGGCTGCGGGTTGAGGGGAGGGAGAGTGTGGGGCTGCGGGTTGAGGGGAGGGAGAGTGTGGGGCTGCGGGTTGAGGGGGAAGCCGGGGAGGGAGAGTGTGGGGCTGCGGGTTGAGGGGGAGGCCGGGGAGGGAGAGTGTGGGGCTGCGGGTTGAAGGGGAGGCCGGGGAGGGAGAGTGTGGGGCTGCCGGTTGAGGGTGGGGGAGTGGGGAGGGAGAGTGTTGGGCTGCGGGTTGAGGGCGAGGCCGCGGAGGGAGAGTGTGGGGCTGCGGGTTGAGGGGGAAGCCGGGGAGGGAGAGTGTGGGGCTGCGGGTTGAGGGCGAGGCTGCGGAGGGAGAGTGTGGGGTTGAGGGTGGAGGCATTGGAGGGAGAGTGTTGGGCTGCGGGTTGAGGGCGAGGCTGCGGAGGGAGAGTGTGGGGCTGCGGGTTGAGGGGGAGGCCGGGGAGGGAGAGTGTGGGGCTGCGGGTTGAGGGTGGAGGCCGGGGAGGGAGAGTGTGGGGCTGTGGGTTGAGGGTGGAGGCCGGGGAGGGAGAGTGTGGGGCTGCGGGTTGAGGGGAGGGAGAGTGTGGGGCTGCGGGTTGAGGGGAGGGAGAGTGTGGGGCTGCGGGTTGAGGGGGAAGCCGGGGAGGGAGAGTGTGGGGCTGCGGGTTGAGGGGGAGGCCGGGGAGGGAGAGTGTGGGGCTGCGGGTTGAAGGGGAGGCCGGGGAGGGAGAGTGTGGGGCTGCCGGTTGAGGGTGGGGGAGTGGGGAGGGAGAGTGTTGGGCTGCGGGTTGAGGGCGAGGCCGCGGAGGGAGAGTGTGGGGCTGCGGGTTGAGGGGGAAGCCGGGGAGGGAGAGTGTGGGGCTGCGGGTTGAGGGCGAGGCTGCGGAGGGAGAGTGTGGGGTTGAGGGTGGAGGCATTGGAGGGAGAGTGTTGGGCTGCGGGTTGAGGGCGAGGCTGCGGAGGGAGAGTGTGGGGCTGCGGGTTGAGGGGGAGGCCGGGGAGGGAGAGTGTGGGGCTGCGGGTTGAGGGTGGAGGCCGGGGAGGGAGAGTGTGGGGCTGTGGGTTGAGGGTGGAGGCCGGGGAGGGAGAGTGTGGGGCTGCGGGTTGAGGGGAGGGAGAGTGTGGGGCTGCGGGTTGAGGGTGGAGGCCGGGGAGGGAGAGTGTGGGACTGCGGGTTGAGGGGGCGGCCGCGGAGGGAGAGTGTAGGGCTGCGGGTTGAGGGGGAGGCCGGGGTGGGAGAGTGTGGGGCTGCGGGTTGAGGGGGAGGCCGGGCTGATGGGAAGGGGACAAGGGGGTAGAGGGTTGAGGAGGAAAGAGGGGGATTAAAGTTGAGGTAGGTTGGGTCTGGGAGTGGGGTAGGGAAGAGAAGAAGGAGGAGGTTTAGAGGATGTTTGAGGGGGAGAATGGGGCTAGAGATTAAAGTTGAGTTGGGATGGGTCTGGGAGGGGTGGAGGGGTGCAGGGGAGGGGGAGCTGAGGTTGAGAGTTGGGGCTGGAGTTGAGCCCAGCATTGACTGGTCGAGAGACCACCCTCATTGGGACATTGGGTCCACCCTCACAACCCTCTCGCACCTGATCACCATGAGGCCAGCTTCCTACACCTGCGCTCCCATCGCTACTACAATGGATTCAGAATCAGGTTTAATATCTCTGGCATACAGTATGTTGTGAAATTTGTTGATTTACAGCAGCAGTACAGTGCAGTACATACTAACAAAATACATTACAATGAAATATATTTTCAACATGTATAAGTAAAGCAGAAAGAGAAAAACAGGGAGGTAGTGTCCATTCAGAAATCTGATAGAGGTGGGGAAGAAACAGTGAGTGTGTGTCTTCAGGCTACTTGTTCCTTAATGGTAGTAATGAGAAGAAGGCATGTCCTGGGTGATGGGGGTCCTGAGTGGGTGACAGGCTGGCAGCATTTTCCCTAGAGTGAAGAGGGTGAGGGGTAACCTTCTAGAGATTCACAAGAGGCAGGAATGACTTCCAGCAGACTGAAACATTTCAGCATATAGACATTTAGAAAGAGGATGTGCTGGAGCTCTTTAAAAGCATTTAGTTAGATAAGTCTCCGGGACCAGATGAGATATACCCCAGGCTACTGTAGGAAGCGAGGGAGGGGATTGCTGAGCCTCTGGCAATGATCTTTGTATCATCAATGGGGACAAGAAAAGTACTGGAGGATTGGAGGTTTGCAAATGTTGTTAACCTTGTTGAAGAAAGAGAGTAGAGATAGCCCAGGAAATTATAGACCAGTGAGTCTGACTTCAGTGGTGGGCAATTGTTGGAGAAGATCAGTCAGGAGAGGGAAGAGTAAGAGTCAGGTACCAGAGAGTACCCCAGTGGCTGTCCCCATTAACAGTAAGTATTCCTGGTTGAGTTTGCTGGGGGGGAATTGCCTACGTGGGGGAAGAGTCTGGCCCCGTGGCTCAGAAGAGTAGGGAAAGGAAGAGGATGGCAGCAGTGATAGAGGACTCTATAGTTAGGGGGTCAGACAGGTGATTCTGTGGACTTAGGAAGAAAACACGGATGGTAGTTTGCCTCCCAGGTACCAGGATCCGGTATGTTTCTGATCGCGTCAATGATATCTTGAAGTGGGAAGGAGAACAGCCAGAGGTTGTGGTACATATTGGTACCAACAACATAGGTAGGAAAAGGGAGGAGGTCCTGAACACAGTCCACAGGGAGTTAGGAAGGGAATTGAGAAGCAGGACCACAAGGGTAGTCATCTCGGGATTACTGCCTGTGCCACGTGACATTGAGTATAGGAATAGAGTGAGGTGGAGGATAAATGTGTGGCTAAGGGATTGGAGCAGGGGGCAGGGATTCAGATTTCTGGATCATTAGGACCTCTTTTGGGGCCGCTGTGACCTGTACAAAAAAGACGGGTTGCACTTGAATCCGAGGGGGCCAAATATCCTGGCGGGAATGTTTGCTAAGGCTGTTGGGGAGAGTTTAAACTAGAATTGCTGGGGGGTGGGAACCGAACTGAAATGACAGAGGAAAGGACGGTTGGATAACAGATAGAAAGCTTGGAGACAGTGCGAAAGGGAGGATAGGCAGGTGATAGAGAAGGGACGCGCTCAGACAGATGGTTTGAGATGTGTCTATTTTAATGCAAGGACTATCATGAATAAAGAAGATGAGCTTAGAGCGTGGATCAGAACTTGGAGCTATGATGTTGTGGCCATTACAGAGACTTGGATGGTGCAGGGGCAGGAATGGCTACTTCAAGTGCCAGGCTTTAGATGTTTCAAAACGATAGGGAGGGAGGTAAAAGAGGTGAGGGCGTGTCACGGCTACAAAAAGGAGGAAGTCATGGATGGGTTGTCTACGGAGTCTCTGTGGGTGGAAGTTAGAAACAGGAAGGGGTCAATAACTCTACTGGGTGTTTTTTATAGACCACCTAACAGTAGCAGTCACATTGAGGAGCAGATAGGGAGACAGATTCTGGAAAGGTATAATAATAACACGGTTGTTGTGGTGGGAGATTTTAATTTCCCAAATATTGATTGGCATCTCCCTAGAGTGAGGGGTTTAAATGGGGTGGAGTTTGTTAGGTGTGTTCAGGAAGGTTTCTTGACACAATATGTAGATAAGCCTACAAGAGGAGAGGCTGTACTTGATCTGGTATTGGGAAATGAACCTGGTCAGGTGTCAGATCTCTCAGTGGGAGAGCATTTTGGAGATAGTGATCACAACTCTATCTCCTTTACCATAGCATTGGAGAGGGATAGGAACAGACAAGTTAAGGAAATGTTTAATAGTGTGTATGGAACCGGAGGAACTAGCGGAGGTATTTAATGAATACCTTGCTTCAATATTCACTACGGAAAAGGATCTTAGTGATGACTTACAGCAGACTGAAAAGCTTGAGCATGTAGATATTAAGAAAGAAGATGTGCTGGACCTTTTGGAAGGCATCAAATCGGATAAGTTACCGGGACTGGACAGGATGTACCCCAGGTGACTGTGGGAAGCGAGGGAGGAGATTGCTGAGCCTCTGGCAATGATCTTTGCATCATCAATGAGGACAGGAGAGGATCAGGAGGATTGGAGGGTTGTAGATGTTGTTCCCTTATTCAAAAAAGGGAGTAGGGATAGCCCAGGAAATTATAGGCCAGTGAGTCTTACTTCGGTGGTTGGTAAGTTGATGGAGAAGATCCTGAGAGGCAGGATTTATGAACATCTCGAGAGGCATAATATGATTAGGAATAGTCAGCATGGCTTTGTCAAAGGCTTTTGATAAGTGCCTTACAAGCCTGATTGAATTTTTTGAGGATGTGACTAAACACATTGATGAAGGAAGAGCAGTAGATATAGTGTATATAGATTTCAGCAAGGCTTATTGAGAAAGTAGGGAGGCATGGGATCCAAGGGGACATTGCTTTGTGGATCCAGAAGTGGCTTGCCCACAGAAGGCAAAGAGTGGTTGTAGACGGGTCATATACTGCATGGAGGTTGGTGACCAGTGGTGTGCCTCAGGGATCTGTTCTGGGACTCCCTACTCTTTGTGATTTTTATAAATGACCTGGATGAGGAAGTGGAGGGATGGGTTAGTAAATGTGCTGATGACACAAAGGTTGGAGGTGTTGTGGATAGTGTGGAGGGCTGTCAGAGCTTACAACATGACATTGATACCTTAGAAAAATAGAGAGCTATGCACTAGGGAAATTCTAGGCAGTTTCGAGAGTAGGTTACATGGTTGGCACAACATTGCGGGCTGAAGGGCCTGTAATATGGTGTAGATTTCTATGGTCGATGTTCTTTGTTCTATGACTCACATCCAGACTGTAGATTTCTCAAGCTGAACTGCAAATCTTTTGAAATGCCCTTTATTGCTTAGCACAGGACATTCAGCCCTAGACCTGACCAACAGAGGTCAAACTGGCTAGAATACATAATCCTCAGATCTCCTTCCTCTCAACTTGAAACGATTGTATACCCTCTCATTTATGCCCCCTATCCATGCCATCTGTGCCCCTGATAATCTCATTTGCCTCAGGTCACGCCCCACAGCCACCTTTATCTTGGGGAAAACATCTAGCCAGTTTAACTCTCTCCAAAACTGAATTCCTCCAGCACACACAGCACCCTGGAGAATCTCCTCTGCACACTCTCTGTGTGTAACCACATCCTCCATGTAGGATGGTGATCACAACTGTGCAGATTGCACCTGGACGCCCACCACTTTCTGTGCCTTGGACACAAAACTACAAACTTCACAACATAGTGCAATGAGAACAGGACTGATTCTGACTGTAACCTCTGCCCCTAATTATAAAGCCCACAAACATGAGGTCACTCTCAATCTGTCCTCCAATCTCTCAGTCTGTCTCCCCTCACTCTCCTGTCCTCCCTCACTCCCTTGGTCCTCCGTCCTCCCCTCACTCTCCCGTTTTCCCCCTCACTCTCCCATTCCCCCCCTCACTCTCCCGGTCTGTCCCCCCTCACACCCTCGGTCCCCCGTCCCCCCTCACTCCCTCGGTATGTCCAACATCACCCCCTTGGTCCTCCGTCCCCCTCCCTCGGTCCTCCGTTCCCCCTCACTCCCTCGGTCTGTTCCCCCCACTCCCTCGGTCTGTCCAACCTCACTCCCTCAGTCCTCCCTCCCCCCTCACACCTTCAGTCCACCACCCCCCTTTCCCATTTTCCCCCTCACACTCCCGTCCTCTGTCTGCCCTCACTCCCTCGGTCCGTCCCCCCTCACACCCTCAGTCCACCACCCCCCCTCATTCTCCCAGTCTGTCCCCCCTCCCTCCCTCATTCCGTCCGCCCTCACTCTCCATTTGTGATCCTTGGTGAAGACCGCTGTGTTCTTGTCAGATTCCTCCATCAGCCCTTCCCGGGAAGACCGTAGGAAGTAGCTCCAGGCACGTTGTACCCTGTTCAGCCACTAGGATTGGGATGAAGGTCAGGCCATCTCTCCTCTCCCACCTTCCCCTCCGTAAGAACAACAGCCCGGGTCATGTGGAATTGCATACGCTTCACCGAGTATGGGGAGAAGCGGACAGCAGTGTGCAGGCAAATGGAGGTATGGGAAGGGATTGTGACGTGTGGGGTGAGGGGATTGAGGTCCTGTCACCCTGGGACTGTCTCACCCCCTCTCTTGTCATAGCAATGGAAATTCCACCGGTCACAGACTTTCACCTACCGCAACGGAATTGCTCTGCCGCTTGTGCCCAAAGTGGGGATCGGCGGGAAGCCCATCCCTGTGAATAAGCTGTCCCAGTCGGATGAGGATGAACTGGCAAACAGGAAGCCCACCCTGACCTACGGACAGAGCCGGACAGCCCCTCTGTCCGACTTCATCCCTGTGCATGTGGCCTTCGACAAGCAGGTGAGCCACAGCTGCCTCCCCCTGAACTCCACTCCACCTACACCCCCTTCATTCCCCAAACCCTCCCTCCTGTACAGCCCATCCTCTAGCCCCATACAGTGCCCCTCTCCCCTCCCCACCTCATTGACCCCAAACTCCCCCTCCTCTACAGCCTGTCCTCTAGCCCCATACGGTGCCCCTCTCCCCTCCCCACCTCATTGACCCCAAACTCCCCCTCCCCCCTCCACTGCCTGCCTAGCTACAGACTGCTCAGCTCCCACGCCACATCATAGCTAAGTGTAGAGGGAGAGACACAGCAGCAAAATGAACAGTTCAGTCAGTTTTACGAAGAATATATGCAAAAAAAGGCAAAAAGAATGAATGTCAGACCAACAGGGGCCGCTAACTAAAACTTTTAACGTAAAGTCTAACGCTGTCACTGCAGCTCAGAAGTACTAAGCCAATACCAAATAATAACATTCCTTTGTGGTGTCAATCTGAATTGTAAGCTTCTTTCCTGGAATGCAGACTGAGGTAAGCAGGGAGTGTAGCCCCTGCTGTGCTTCGGTGAAGGGTCAACAAGGCTGAAATCGGAGGAAGGGAGTTAAATACTGTCACGTGATCGGCAACAATGAATATATCGAGTCAGGATTTATAAACAGGCAAACATTTATTAACCACTGATAAACAATGAAAAAAAACAAAAACCCTAACCGGAAGTAAACGGCTATGCAGTCATTCAGTAAACCACTACTTCGTACTAGTTCTTAAAGCGATAAATGCGAAACCAGTTCTTAAAGCGATAAATTCAAAACACAGTTCTTCAAATGGTAAATTTTCAAGTCCAAGAGATTTATATAGTCAATTAGGAGAGACTTTCATGAAGTAACAAATTACTCGAAACTGCGTCATCAGGGGCCTTCCCTTTTATACCCGTGGTGAACATGTCATCACGTGAACTCACATCGGCAGGAAAATTACATCAGGTGACCTCCAAAAGACCATTACATCATTCTCACAAGAAAGTCACAAGATCTCCTTGAGGTATGTAACACCTCCCTCCAAAACAAAATTTTGGTCTCTTAAGGAACAAAATTTTAACAATTAACAATTTACAAAAAAAGGTATAAAACTTACAACATACACAATATACACAGTATTATCTTTCAGCACTTTACAAACTAATATGCAGTAGGAGTGTTACAAATGTTAAAATACTACTTCATAAAAAAATTCATTGTACATTTAACATCTAGAAAGACAATCAGCAATCACATTATCTTTACCTTTAATATGAGTGATCAAAATATTCTACTCCTGTAACATTAAACTCCAATTTAGTAATCTTCTATTTTTGTTTTTCATCTTACTCCAAAACACTAACGGATTATGATCAGTGTAAACTATGAGTGGTTTCTGAGTAGTACCAACATACACTTCAAAATGTTGTAAAGCCAAAACAAGAGATAATTCCTTTTCTATTGTTGAATAATTTCTTTGATGGGCATTAAATTTCTTAGCTAACGGATGATCAACTTCATCACCCTCATCTCTTTGAAGTAACACTGCTCCTGCAGCTTCATCACTAGCATCTACAGCTAATGAAAATGGTTTTTCAAAGTCAGGAGATTTGAGCACAGGTTGACTACATACAATAGTTTTCAATTTATCAAAGGCCTCGACAAAGCTCTGTCCAAACAAACTTTTCATTTTTCTTCAAGAGGTTAGTTAATGGAAGAGCAATGTTCGCAAAATCCTTACAAAATTTTTCATAGAACCTTTCTTTTTTTTCATAGAAAATAGGCACAGGAGTAGGCCATTCGGCCCTTTGAGTCTGCACCGCCATTCAGTATGATCATGGCTGATCATCCAACTCAGAACCCTGTACTAGCCTTCCCTCCATACCTCCTGATCCCTTTAGCCACAAGGGCCATATCTAACTCCCTCTTAAATATAGCCAATGAACTGGCCTCAACTGTTTCCTGTGGCAGAGAATTCCACAGATTCACCACTCTCTGTGTGAAGAAGTTTTTCCTCATCTCGGTCCTAAAAGGCTTCCCCTTTATCCTCAAACTGTGACCCCTCATTCTGGACTTCCCCAACATCGGGAACAATCTTCCTGCATCTAGCCTGTCCAATCCCTTTAGGATTTTATACGTTTCAATAAGATCCCTCCCAATCTTCTAAATTCCAATGAGTATAAGCCTAGTTGATCCAGTCTTTCATCATATGAAAGTCCTGCCATCCCAGGAATCAATCTGGTGAACCTTCTTTGTACTCCCTCTATGGCAAGGATGTCTTTCCTCAGATTAGGGGACCAAAACTGCACACAATACTCCAGGTGTGGTCTCACCAAGGCCTTGTACAACTGCAGTAGTACCTCCCTGCTCCTGTACTCGACTCCTCTAGCTATAAATGCCAGCATACCATTCGCCTTTTTCACCACCTGCTGTACCTGCATGCCCACTTTCAATGACTGGTGTATAATGACACCCAGGTCTCGTTGCACCTCCACCTTTCCTAATCGGCCACCTTTCAGATAATAATCTGTTTTCCTGTTTTTGGCACCAAAGTGGATGACCTCACATTTATCCACATTAAATTGCATCTGCCATGAATTTGCCCACTCACCTAACCTATCCAAGTCACCCTGCATCCTCTTAGCATCCTCCTCACAGCTAACACTGCTGCCCAGCTTCGTGTCATCCTCAAACTTGGAGGTGCTGCATTTAATTCCCTCATCCAAGTCGTTGATATATATTGTAAACAACTGGGGTCCCAGCACTGAGCCTTACAATACCCCACTAGTCACTGCCTGCCATTCTGAAAAGGTCCCATTTATTCCCACTCTTTGCTTCCTGTCTGCCAACCAATTCCCTATCCACATAAATACCTTACCCCCAATACTGTGTGCTTTAAGTTTGCACACTAATCTCCTGTGTGGGACCTTGTCAAAAGCCTTTTGAAAATCCAGATATACCACATCCACTGGTTCTCCCCTATCCACTCTACTAGTTACATCATCCTACCATACCCAAGAATCTCCTGAGAGTTTTTCTACCAGTTGGAGTGGGTATTTCTAAAATTGCCTGAACTTTTGCCTGAACAGGTGCTAATTTTCCCTGACTCACAATATAACCAAGGTAGGTCACTGTGGCATGGCCAAATTCACTTTTAGCTAAGTTAATAGTTAAATTAGCTTTTGAAAGTCTTTCAAATAGTTTCTCCACCACAGTAATATGTGCTTTCCAAGTATTATTTCCCGTAACTAAATCATCAATATAGGCATCTGTATCTTTTAACCCATGAATCACCTTATTAATCATCCTTTGGAAAGTACCTGGTACATTCTTCATCCCAAATGGAAGAACATTATATTCATATAACCCGGATGGGGTTACAAATGTAGAAATCTCTCTACCTCTATCCGTGAATGGAATACACCAATAACCTTTTATCAAATCAATGTTGGTAAGGAACTTGGCTTGTCCAACTTTATCCACACAGTCATCTACTCTAGGGATTGGTTATGCATCAGTTTTGGTCACAGCATTCACCTTTCTGTAATCTGTACAAAACCTAATACTATTGTCTGGCTTAAGTACCATAACACACGGTGAACTCCAATTTGAATTTGAAGGTCTAATAATATTATTCTCTAACATATACTTAATTTCTTGTTCAGCAAGTTCACATTTTTCCCTATTCATTCGATATGGATGTTGTTTTATAGGCTTTGTAT
Source organism: Mobula birostris (assembly GCF_030028105.1). Lineage (NCBI taxonomy): Eukaryota > Metazoa > Chordata > Chondrichthyes > Myliobatiformes > Myliobatidae > Mobula > Mobula birostris. The sequence continues at coordinate 1,313,155 of NC_092377.1, read as the reverse complement.
CTCCCACATCTACATCATGCGTAGCTACGGTGGTTCTTCTAGGAATGTCTGGAAATAAATCCCTATATTTAAAAGTTAATTGTTTCATCTGCTCTCTCTGCTCTGGCTGTAAAGGAGCTAATTTTTCATCAATATTTTCCAGAATTTTTGAGTTCGGTAATCTAGCTGAAATAACATTGGGTTTAAAATGAGTTTCAGATAAATCATCCATTAAGTTTTCAGTGGGATCAAATTCATTATTATTGACCACAACAGTCAACAGTCATAGTGGCATTTTGTTTCTCATAATACAGTCTTGTCATATTTATATGACACAGCTGTGTTGGCTTTCTTCGATCTGGAGTTTTTATCATGTAATCCATATCATTTACTTTGGAAACCGCTACTTCGTACTAGTTCTTAAAGCGATAAATGCGAAACCAGTTCTTAAAGTGATAAATTCAAACACAGTTCTTCGAATGGTAAATTTTCAAGTCCAAGAGATTTATATAGTCAATTAGGAGAGACTTTCATGAAGTAACGAATTCCTCGAAGACACAAAGTCACTGCCACTCCCAGTCGGATCCTGCCTTGTCCACAGGATTCACGATGATGGAAGTAGAACAGTTTTAAAAGGCACTGACCTTCCTCCTCCGTAGAATAGATCCTGCACAGCCTTTTCTGCTTCCTTTTTAGCAGAGGCTACCTCATGCAGATCACTTTCTTGAACGAATTCAATAACGGTCGATCCTTTCCAAACCTGTCGAACGTCTCCTTCAGGGTCCCGTCTTCACTCTCCAGTGTTACTGAAAAGATACATTAACAAACCTGGCAGCGATTGATCAAACTGCCAGCCCAGACTTCTGTACCTTACGTTAGAACATAAAACTCCATTTAAAATCAAAACTGCGTCATAATGCAAATAAACAGCGGAGAGGAGTATCACATTGACGTTCTAACTGGAAAACTAAACTGCGTCACCAGGGGTCTTCCCTTTTATACCCGTGGTGAACATGTCATCACGTGACCTCACATCGGCAGGAAAATTACATCAGGTGACCTCCAAAAGACCATTCCATCATTCTCACAAGAAAGTCGCAAGATCTGCTTGAAGTATGTAACAATACAACCACTAATTGGCTGGAATATGCAGTCACGAGCATGAGTGCTGATCCTGTTCAGCTGCTGCCTGCGCAGGCACAGTCTCTCTCACTCACTCCAACCCCACCAGCACACTGCCTCCCCTCCCCTCTCCTCCGCCAGTGACCATGGTGCCTTCCTTGCAGGTGCTCAGCTTTGATGGCTATTTCAAGGAGACGGTGCGTGAGTCAGCGGACGAGCATTTCCGAGTGCGGCGGATCGTTTTGTACTACTACCTGGAGGATGACAGCATCGCCATCTACGAGCCGCGGGTGGATAACTCGGGGCTGCCTCAGGGCAAACTCATCAGCCGGCAGCGGCTGCCCAAAGATGACCAGGGCCGTACTTGGCATTGGAAGGACCTCAATGTGGCCATGGACTTGGTGGCCTATGGTCGGCGTTATCGTCTCACTGGATGCAACAAGTTCACCTGTGTAGGTGCCACCTTGTTCTTGGGTCACGGGGAAACCCTGAGTGTATTCCCCCCCCCCCCCACTTTAATGAGGAGGTTCTCAACTATGATCCCAGGAATGAAAGGGTTAACATATGAGGTGCATTTGACGTCTCCTGGCTGGTACTCACTGGAGTTTAGAACAATGAGGGGGAATCTTATTGAAACCAATCAAATATTGGAAAGCCTCGACTAAGAGGATGTGGAGAGGATGTTTCCTACTGTGGGGGGAGTCTAGGACCAGAGGACGCAGCCTCAGAATAGAGGGACATCCCTTTAGAACAAAGGGGAGCAGGAATTTCTTTAGCTTCTTGACCCCTAGGTGAGAGAGGGAGGGAGAAGGAGATATCAGCCAGGGTTCCTGCTCCCCATCACTGAACGATGAATTCTAGGTGGGAGGGAGAGGGTGAGAGGGAGGGAGAGGGAGATATCAGCCTGGGTTCTTGCTCTCTATCACTGAACAATGAACTCTAGGTGGGAGAGGGAGAGAGGGGGAGGTATGAGCCAGGGTTCCTGCTCCCCACCACTGAACAATAACCCCTAGGTGGGCGGGAGAGGGCGAGAGGGAGGGAGAGGGAGATATCAGCCAGGGTTCTTGCTGTCCATCACTGAACAGTGACCTTTGGCTATTGAAGGCCTGGGATGGCAACAGGCTTTGGCCTGAGCCCTGATGTGGAGAAGGATGTCTTTCATTCAGTGGGTTTTCTCCACGGTTCCAGCACTGACTTTTGGGGTGTCTCTGTCTCTCCAGGATTTCATGGTCAGCCATGGCATCGTCCCCAATTGTCCAGAGATGATCCCGACGGACTCATACACAGAGAATCGTAAACCCCCACCTCGGCAGTTCGTCACCCCATCTGACTTTGACAAGCTAAAGCAATTCCTGACCTACGATCGCAAGGTTTGTATCGAGGCGCCAGCCAGACAATGGCACTCTGTAAATGAAATCCACAGTGTAAATGCAGACCAGACAATGACCACTGTACAAATGAGGTCCGACCAATGATTGCACTATAAATACAGTCCAGATGGTGACTGCTCTGTAAATGTGATCCACACAGTGACCGCTCTGTGATTGAGACCACAGTGACCGCTCTGTAATTACAACCAGATAGTGACCACTCTGTGAATGCAGAACAGACAGTGACCACTCTGTGATTGAGACCAGACAGTGACCCTCTGTGATTACAATCAGATAGTGACCGTTCTGTGAATGTAGAACAGACAGTGACCGCGCTGTGATCAAAACCAGATAGTGTGACTGCTCTGTGAATGCAGAACAGACAATGACCACTCTACAAATGAGGTCTGGCCAATGACTGCACTACAAATACGGTCCAGATGGTGACCGCTCTGTAAATGTGATCCACACAGTGACCGCTCTGTGATTGAGAACAGTCGGTGACCCTCTGTGATTACAATCAGATAGTGACCGTTCTGTGAATGCAGAACAGTGAGCATTCTGTAACTGACACCAGAAGCTGACCACTGTGTAATGTGACCATTTGCTGACTACTCTGTAACTGAGACCAGACACTGACCATTCTGTAGCTGGCACCAGACAGTTACTGCTCTGTAAATGTAGGCGAGACAGTGACCACTCTGTCAATGCAGACCAGATTGTGACTGATCTGTAAATGCAACCAGACGATAACTGCTCTGCAAATTGTGACCAGTGATGCTCTGTAATTGAGACCACAATCCTGCACAAGGACTCCGAAGTCCCTTTGCGCTTCCGTTTTTGTATTTTCTGTCCATTTAGAAAATAGTCAACCCTTTCATCTCTTCTACCAAAGTGCATGACCATAAACTTCCTGACACTATATTCCATCTGCCACTTCTTTACCTACTCTCCTAATCTGTTTAAGTCCTTTTGTAGCCTTTCTACTTCGTCAAAACTACCTGCCCCTTCCACCTATCTTGGTATTATCTGCAAACTTTGCAACAAAGCCATCAATTCCATCATCCAATATATAACATAAAACATAAAAAACATAAAAACTGACATATAACATAAAAAGAATCGGTCCAAACACAGCCCTCTGTGGAACACCACTGTCACTGGCAGCCAGCGAGAAAAGGCTCCCTCTATTTCCACTTGCTGCCTCCTGCCAATCAGCCACTGCTTTATCCTTGCTGGAACCTTTCTTGTAACTCCATGGTCGTCTTCCTTGCTAAGCAGCCTCACGTGTGGCACACTGTCAAAGTCCTTCTGAAAATCCAAGTGCTCAACATCAACCAATTCTCCTTTGTCTATCCTGCGTGTTGTATCTTCAAAGATTTCCAACAGATTCGTCAGACAAGAGGAAACCATGCTGACTATGACCTAGTTAATCATGTGCCTCTAAGTACCCTGAGACCTCATCCTTAATAATCAACTCCAGCATCTTCCCAACCACTGAGGTCAGACTAACTGCTCTATAGTTTCCTTTCCTCTGCCTTCCCTTTCTTGAAGGGTGGAGCTATATTTGCATTTTTCCAGTCTTCCAGAACCATTCTAGAATTTAGTGATTCTTGAAAGATCATTACTAATGCCTAGACAATCTCTTCAGCGACCTCTTTCAGAACCCAGGGGTGTACATCATCTAGTCCAGGTGACTTATCTACCTCCAGTCTTTTCAGTTTCCCAAGAACCTTCTCTCTAGTAATGGTACGTCATATGCTTCATGACCTCTGACACCTGGAACTTCTGCTATACTGCTAGTGTTTTCTACAGTAAAGACTGATGCAAAATATTTATTCATTTCATCGACCATTTGCTTGTCCCCCATTAACACCTCTCCAGCATCATTTTCCAGTGGTCTGATATCCACTCCCACCTCACTTTATGTATCTGAGGAAACTTTTGGTATCCTCTTTGATATTATTGGCTAGCTTACTTTTGTATTCCATCTTTACCTTCTTAATCACTTTTTAGTTGCCTTCTGTTGGTTTTTAAAAGCTTTCCAATCTTCTAACTTCCCACTAATTTTTGCTCTAGTATACGCCCTCTCTTTGGCTCTCATTGTGGCTTTGATCTCTCATTGGCCGCAGTCATGATATCTTTCCTTTTGAGTACTCCTCCCCTATGGGTTCATGTATCCTGTGCCTTGCGAATTGGTTCCAGAAATTTCACCCATTGTTGCTCTGCATATAGGCAAAAGGCAGGTAATTTTTGACCAGTGAGTCCCAGAAGATTCTGCAGAGAGATATAGATAGGTCACGTGAGTGGGCAAGGGTTTGGTAGATAGAGTACAATGTTGGTAAATTTGAGGTTACCCACTTTGGAAGGAAAAATGGAAGATCAGATGATTATTTAAATGGTAAAAGATTGCAGCATGCTGTTGTGCAGAGGGACTTGAGAATGCTTGTGCATGAATCACAAAAGGTTGGTTTGCAGATGCAGCAGGCTATCAAGAAGGCCAATGGAATGTTGGCTTTCATTGCTCGAGGGTTTGAATTTAAGAGCAGGGAGGTTATGCTACTACTGTACAGAGTACTGGTGAGGCCGCACCTGGAGTACTGCATGCAGTTCTGGTGTTACTTGAGGAAGGATATACTGGCTTTGGAGGCAGTGCAGAGCAGGTTCACCAGGTTGATTCAAGAGATGAGGGGATTAATCTATGAGGAGAGGTTAAGTTGCTTGGGACTGTATTCGCTGGAATTCAGAAGAATGAGAGGAGATCTTATAGAAATATAAAATTATGAAAGGGATAGATAAGATAGAGATGGGAAAGTTGTTCCCATTGGTAGGTAAGACTTGATTTGGGGGAGTAAGTTTAAGACAGAGATGAGGAGAAAATGCTTTTCCAAAAGAGTGGTGTTTTGGAGTTCTCTGCCCAATGCAGCAGAGGAGGCTACCTCAATAAATATATTAAGACAAGGTTGGGTAGATTTTTGCATAGTAGGGGAATTGAGGGTTATGGGGAAAGGGCAGGGAGGATTACTCCTGCTCCTATTTCTGACGTTCTTATGTCATCTCTGCTAATGATATTTCCAGTCAATCTGATCATCTCCTCTCTCATGCCTCTGTAATTCCCTTTACTCCACTGCAATACTGATACATCTGGCTTTAGCTTCTCCTTCTCAAATTTCAGGGTGCTCCACATGGTTCTTTGCACAACACCAAATCCAGAATGGTTGATCTTCTAGTGGGCTCAACTACAAACTGCTCTAAAATGCCATCTCGTAGGCACCCTAGAAATCCCCCTTCCTGGAATCCAGCACCGACCTGATTTTCTGAATCTACCTTCAGATTGGAATCCTCCATATCTAGGGTAATATTGCCCTTTTGGCAGGCATTTTCTTCTTTCTTTATTAATCTTTTTATTGATTTAAAAGGAACATAAATACAAACAAGAGGAGAATTATCTCAAATATATTTTTAGGCATCCGTTAGTCTCGTGAGACCATAGATTTGCGCCTTGGAAGGTTTCCAGGGCGCAGGCCTGGGCAAGGTTGTATGGAGGACCGGCAGTCGCCCATGCTGCAATTCTCCCCTCTCCACGCCACCGATGTTGTCCAAGGGAAGGGCATTAGGGCCGATACAGCTTGGCACCGGTGTCGTCGCAGAGCAATGTGTGATTAAGTGCCTTGCTCAAGGACACAACACGCTGCCTCAGCTCAGGCTCGAACTAGTGACCTTCAGATCACTAGACTGATGCCTTAACCACTTGACCACTTGGCCATCTCTAATATATATATCAATAACAATACAAACCGAGATTAAGATAGATATTATCAAAATCATACATAGTGTTAAACTAGTATATAATATATAATATAAAAAAAGAAAACAGCAATTCTCCTCTTACCAGTTCATGAAGAAGAAAGAAAAAACTTTGAATTTTAAATGAAGAAAAAAAACCCACTACACTACACAAAAAAAAGGGACTGAGCAGTCCATTCTGAGGATACAACGAAAAAAAAAGACTTTCTAATCAAATCTAAAACTTCAAAAAAGAATTGAAAGAGTAATAAATCAAGTTAAATGAAAATATTGAATAAAGGGTCACCAGATTTGCTCAAATTTAAAGGATGTATCAAATGTTCGATTTCTTATTTTCTGTAAACTTAAACAGGACATAATGGAGGAGAGCCAATAAAAGACCATAGGTGGATTAGAATCCTTCCACTTCAATAAAATGGCTCTCCTAGCCAATAAAGTCGAAAAGGCTATCATATGTTGAGCGGAAACAGGAATGTTTCCTGCTTCCAATGGGATAATCCCAAAAATTGCTGTAATCAAATTAGGTTGTAGATCCAGATCCAAGAAATTTGATAGCATTGTAAAAACATACCTCCAAAAGTTATCTAGCTTTATACAGACCAATACATATGAGTTAAAGTGGCCAGCTCAGTATTACATCTGTCACAAATAGGATTGATATTGGAGAAAATACGTGCTAGTTTATCCTTTGACATACGGGCTCGATGCACTACCTTGAACTGTATCAAGGAATGACAGGCACAAATAGATGAGTTGTTAACCAAATGAAAAATTTTACTCCATTGATTATCTGAAAATGACTCTTGAAATTCCAATTCCCAAGCACGTTTAATTTTATCATTAGATATCATTCATGAGTTCAATAACCGTTTATAGCTATCAACCCTTTTTGAAATGGTTTAAACTGAAAGAGAACATCTGTCATATTAGGTGGATAAGCAGAAGGGTAATTTGACAACAAACCACGTAAAAAATTCCTAATTTGTAAATATCTAAAAAAGTGTACATTAGATAAATCATATTTATCCACTAACTGAGAAAAAGACATTAAACAGTCCCCTGAAAACAAATTTGAAAAAGTCACTATTCCCTTGGTTTTCCAAATTAAAAAAGCCTTATCCAAAATTGATGGTTAAAAAAATAATTGAGATGGATATTACTAGAAAGAATAAAATTATTTAACTCAAAAAATCTACGAAACTGAAACCAAATTCTTAATGCATGTTTAATATGGGATTAAAATCTTGTCTACTAATCCTAGAAAACAAAAAGGGAAGAGGAACTCCCAGTAAAAAAGCCAAAGAGAATCCTTTCACCGAGTTTTCCTCCAAATCCAACCATGAAGGACATTCATGTGTATCTGAATAGTGAATCCAAAAAGTAATATATCGAATATTAATTGCCCAATAGTACGTTCTAAAATTTGGCAAAGCCATACCACCATCCTTTTTAAATTTCTGCAATAAGTGTTTACTCAATCTAGGATTTTTATTGTTCCACATATAAAATAAGATTATAGAATCTATTCTGTCAAAGAACTTTTTAGGTATAAAGGAAGGAACTGCCAGAAATATATATAAGAATTTCAGTAAAACCATCATCTTAATAGCATTAATCCGACTGATTAATGATAATGTCATAGGTGACCATTTAGAAAGCATTTGTTTGGTGTAGTCAATTAATGCAAAAAAATTATATTTATAGAGATGCTTAAAATTTTTAGTAAGGCAGGCATTTTCTATCTCCGATTGTAATTTGTAGGCCACATCGTTACTACTGTTTGAGGGTCTGTAGACAACTTCCATCAGGATCTTTTTACCCTTGCAGTTCCTTAGCTCTATCCACAATGATTCAACACCTTCCAACCCTATGTCACCTCTTTCTAATGATTTGATTTCAATTTTTTACGAACAGAGCAATACCGCCCCCTCTGCCATCCTGCCTGTCCTTTCGATACAATGTGTATCTTTAGCTATTAAGCCCCCAGCTATAATCTTCTTTTCAGCCACAATTCCGTGATGCTTACGTCATTTACAATTTTCCAGTCTTCCAGGCTGCCCACAGCACATTGTTGGACTGTGTTGGTGTTTAACATAAACAACACATTTCACTGTACTTTTTGATTTACACGTGACAAATAAAGCTAATCTTCTGTAGCCCCCCGGCCAGCCTCAGGGTTGTTCGGCTCGCTGTTGTCTAGGGAAACAGCCCTCGGCCCCGCCAAACTGGGTAATTAGTTTGTGTGGGTGCTGTGTGATGTACCCCACCCCGCCCAAATAACAGACAATACACCAGATACGATTAAATGATTTACAGTTTATAGATATTACTGGAACTATATAATTAATAGAGAATAAAATATAAAAGGAAGATAAAAGGAGCCACACTTATCAAAGTTCAATCTCTTCGTGCACAAACAGTTGGAGCTCAGGACCTTGCTTCACCCTGCGGGTCCTCGGACCACCTCAACCGGCCGCCTGGGACCAACAACGGTGGTCGACTAGACGCTCCACACGAGTCCGTCTCCGTCTCCTCTCCTCGCCAAATGCCCTGTTCGGGGTCCGACCCCGTTAGCAGACATCACAGCACCTGGTCCATCCTCTGTCTCTCTATCCCGCCTTCTCCCCCAAAAACCCCGCGCATACAATATCTTCAAATACACCAAAAACATAACAACAATCCCAATTGGTTCATAACATATTCTTATCACACTCTAACCCAAAACAAACTGCTAGCACAAGAACTTTCTCAACGTTTAACATAACAAAGAAGCATTCCCAAGTATAACATAACAAAGAAGCCATTTTAATTAGCCTACGCAGTAACATAAAAGACGAAACCCCCTTACACTTCCTTGTACTCAAGGGATTCCTAAACCCTGCCTCGGGGCCTCAGTATCCATCGGCAGCCAGAATTTACATATCCTGAGAACTTCGCCCTTCACTCCAATGGGAATAGTTTGGGAATGGGAATATTCCATGCTGTGTGCATCAGTCAGCTGCAGGGATATGGGGCCAGTGCAGGGAATCAGGAGACTAGGAGGCATACTGGGAGATGGACCAAGGGACAGACCAGGAGATACACTGGGAGATGGACTGAGGGACAGACCAGGAGATACACTGGGAGATGGACCAGGAGATGGAATGACAGGCAGACTGGGAGATCGACCGGGAGACACAGTAAAAGATAGACTGGTACCAGATCAGGAGACACTCCAGGTGACGAACTGGGAGGCTGACCGGGAGACAGAATGGGACATACACCAGGAGACAGACCGGGAAATCCACCAAGAGTCAGACCTGTAGGCACACCGGGTGACAGGCCAGGTGATACACTGGGAGACCGATCGGGAAGCAGACTGGGAGATAGATGGGAAGACACACCAGGAATTAGGCCCAGTGATATACCAGGAGACAGACTGGGAAATCCACAAAGAATCGGACCTGTAGGCACAGTGGGTGACAGGCTGGATGATACACTGGGAGGAGGATCGGGAGACGGACTGGAGATACCACGGAAGACGAACTGGGAGACACATAGGGAGGCAGAGTAGGAGATTCACTGGCAGATGGACCGGGAGATTCACCAGGAGACGGATTGGGAGATACCATGGGGGACAGATCGGGAGATTCACCAGGTGGGACCAGAAGACACACCAGGAGATAGATTGGGAAGAAGACCAGAACGTAGACCAGGACACTCAACAGGAGATGGACCGGATGGTGGATTGAGTGACAGACTGGGTGGTGGACCCAGAGGCAGGATGGTTGGTAGACCGTGATGTGGACAGAAAGGCAGATTAAGATGTAACACGCACAAAATGCTGGAGGAACTCAGCAGGCCACGCAGCATCTATGGAAAAATGTACAGTCAACATTTTGGGCTGAAACGTCTACTGTACATTACTCCATAGATGCTGCCTGGCCTGCTGAGTTCCTCCAGCATTTGTGTGTGCTGCTTGGATTTCCAGCATCTGCAGATTTTCTCTTGTTTCAGATCATGATGTATATCGGGATGGGAACCCAAAGGCGGACTGGGAGGTAGACCGGGATATTAAGCCGGAGATAGATCAGGAAAGGGCAAGCACAACAACATTTAGTGTCAGCAAGACTAAAGAGCTGATTCTTTATTGCCCATTGTTGGATCAGAGGTGGAGAGGGTCAGTTACTTTAAATTCCTCAGTGTAATCATTTCAGAGGATCTTTCCAGGGATGACACATAAGCAATTACAAAGAAAGCATGACAGCACCTCTACTTAGAAGTTTGTGAAGATCAACGTGTCATCTAAAACTTTGACAAGTTGGATATGTGGTGAGTACATAGACTGTTTGTAATATGGCCTGGTATAAAAACAACAATGCCCTTGAACAGAAAAGTAGTGAATATAGCCCAGACTTTCATGGTCAAGCCCTCCTAACCATTGAGCACATGTCTATGAAAGGCAGTCTTAGGAAAACAAGATCTATCATCAGGAAACCCCACCACCCAGGACATGCTCTCTTCTTACCTCTGCCAACAGGAAAAAGATACAGGAGCCTCAGGTCCCTCACCACCATGTTCAGGAACAGCTATTACCCCTCAACCATCAGGCTGCTGATTACCCTCACTCACCCCATTCCATCACTGAACTGTTCACACAACCTATGGACCCATTTTCAAGGGTTCTTCATCTCATGTTCTCCATATTCATTATTGTTATTTTTCTCTTTTTATATTTACACACTTTATTGTCCTCTGCAAATTGGTGTTTACATTTTGGATGCACTCTTTCATTGATTCTATTGTTGATTTGTTCTTACAGTGAATGCCCGCAAGAAAATGCATCTCAGGGTTGTGTATGGTAACGTTTATGTACTTAAGTGAACATTTATTTCTGTGAACCTCCCATGACAGGTGCTGCGTTATTTTGCGTACTGGCAGGACGGAGAGAACACGTCTGAGGAATGCCACCATTACGTCATCCATCACTTCCTTGCCGATGGGACAGTGGAGATTCGGGAGGTTTATGAGAACAATGACGGCCGAGAACCCTTTCCCATGCTGCTGGGCAGGAAACGATTACCCAAGACACTGCGACAGTCCCACGGTGAGGAGCTTTCCAGGCACACATACACCCAATGTCGACCGGCCCACAGAATGTAACTACTCCCAAACTGACTATCACTGGGGAACGGTCCCTACACTCACTGACTACATCAAGGAATAGGAAACACACAATGACTCTCACTGAGGGAACGGTCTCCCACACACACTGACCCTCACTGGGGGATGAACACAAACACACACTGACCCTCACTGGGGGACAGTGTCCGACACACACTGACCCTCACTGGGGGACGAACACACACACACACTGACCCTCACTGGGGGACGGTCTCCCACACACACTGACCCTCACTGAGGGACGGTCTCACACACACACTGACCCTCACTGAGGGACGATCTCCCACACCCACACACACACTGACCCTCACTGAGGGACAGTCTCACACAGACACTGGCCCTCTCACTGGGGGATGGTCGCACACACACTGCCCTCACTGGGGGACAGTCCCACACACACACACTGACCCTCACTGGGGGACAGTCTCACACACACACTGACCCTCACTGGGGGATGGTCACACATACACTGCCCTCACTGGGGGACAGTCCCACACACACACTGACCCTCAGTGGGGGATGGTCCCACACACACACTGACCCTCACTGTGGGACGATCTCCCACACACACACACTGACCCTCACTGGGGGACAGTCTCACACACACACACACACACACACACACACACACTGACCCTCAATGAGGGACAGTCCCACACACACACTGACCCTCACTGGGGGAAGGTCTCACACACACTGACCCTCACTGGGGGACAGACCCACACACACACACACTGACCCTCACTGGGGGACAGTACCCCCCCACACACACTGAACCTCACTGTGGGATGATCTCCCACACACAGATACACTGACCCTCACTGGGGAACGGTCCCACACACACACTGACCCTCACTGATGGACAGTCCCACACACACACACACACACACACACACACACACACACACACACACACACACACACACTGACCCTCACTGGGCGACGATCTCCCACACAAACACACACACACTCACTCTCACTGGGGAACGCTCCCACACACACTGACCCTCACTGGCAGACAGTCTCCCACACACACTGACCCTCACTGGCGGACAGTCTCCCACACACACTGACCCTCACTGGTGGACGGTCTCCCACACACACTGACCCTCACTGGGGGACGGTCTCACACACACTGACCCTCACTGGGGGACCGACCCACACACTCATTGACCCTCACTGGGGGAACGGACCCACACACACACACACTAACCCTCACTGGGGGACAGTCACACACACACACTGACACTCACTGAGGGAACGGTCACACACACACACACACACACACACACACACACACACACACACACACACACACACACTGACCCTCAGTGGAGGATGGTCCCCACACGCACAATGACCCTCACTGGGGGACGGTCCCACACACACACTGACCCTCGCTGGGGGCGTTCCTACACACACACTGACCCTCACTGGGAGATGGTCCCACACACACTGACCCTCACTGGGGGACGGTCCCGCACGCACACAAACACAGACACACACACACACACACACACACACACACACACACACACACACACACTGACCCTCACTGTGGGACGATCTCCCACACACACACACTGACCCATCACTGGGGAATGGTCACACACACACTGACCCTCACTGGGGGATAGTCCCACACACACACTGACCCTCACTGGGAGATGGTCCTACACACACTGACCCTCACTGGGGGACGGTCTCACGCACACTGACCCTCACTGGGGGACGGTCCCACACACACACACACACACACACACACACACACACTGACCCTCACTGGGGGACAGTTACACACACACACACACACACACACACTGACCCTCACTGGCGGACAGTCTCCCACACACACTGACCCTCACTGGGGGACGGTCTCACACACACTGACCCTCACTGGGGGACCGACCCACACACTCATTGACCCTCACTGGGGGAACGGACCCACACACACACACACTAACCCTCACTGGGGGACAGTCACACACACACACTGACCCTCACTGAGGGAACGGTCACACACACACACACTGACCCTCAGTGGAGGATGGTCCCCACACGCACAATGACCCTCACTGGGAGACGGACCCACACACACACTGACCCTCACTGGGGGACGGTCCCACACACACTGACCCTCACTGGGGGACGGTCCCGCACGCACACAAACACAGACACACACACACACACACACACACACACACACACTGACCCTCACTGTGGGACGATCTCCCACACACACACACTGACCCATCACTGGGGAATGGTCACACACACACTGACCCTCACTGGGGGATAGTCCCACACACACACTGACCCTCACTGGGAGATGGTCCTACACACACTGACCCTCACTGGGGGACGGTCTCACGCACACTGACCCTCACTGGGGGACGGTCCCACACACACACACACACACACACACACACACACACTGACCCTCACTGGGGGACAGTTACACACACACACACACACACACACTGACCCTCACTGGGGGACGGTCTCACACACACTGACCCTCACTGGCGGACAGTCTCCCACACACAGTGACCCTCACTGGCGGACAGTCTCCCACACACAGTGACCCTCACTGGTGGACGGTCTCCCACACACACTGACCCTCACTGGGGGACGGTCTCACACACACAGACCCTCACTGGGGGACCGACCCACACACTCATTGACCCTCACTGGGGGAACGGACCCACACACACACACACTAACCCTCACTGGGGGACAGTCACACACACACACACACACACACACACACACACACACACACACACACACACACACACACACTGACCCTTACTGGCGGACAGTCTCCCACACACACTGACCCTCACTGGCGGACGGTCTCCCACACACACTGACCCTCACTGGGGGACGGTCTCACACACACTGACCCTCACTGGGGGACCGACCCACACACACTGACCCTCACTGGGGGACGGTCTCACACACACTGACCCTCACTGGGGGACCGACCCACACACACACACACACTAACCCTCACT
>NC_092377.1:1286197-1291197 GCF_030028105.1 Mobula birostris | reverse complement strand
ACTGACCCTCACTGGGGGAACGGACACACACACACACACTGACCCTCACTGGGGACAGTCCCACACACACCACACACACACACACACACACACACACGCACGCTGACCCTCAATGAGGGACAGTCCCACACACACACACTGACCCTCACTGTGGGACGATCTCCCACACACACACACTGACCCTCACTGTGGGACGATCTCCCACTCACACACACACTGACCCATCACTGGGGAATGGTCACACACACACACACACACACACACACACACACACACACACACACACACACACCCTCAATGAAGGACACTCCTACACACACACTCACTCTCAATGGGGAACGGTCCCACACACACACTGACCCTCAATGAGGGACAGTCCCACACACACACTGACCTTCACTGGGGGACAGTCTCATATACACACACACACACACACACACACACACACACACAGACACACACATACTGACCCTCAATAAGGGACAGTCCCACACACACACACTGACCCTCACTGGGGACAGTCCCACACACACACACTGACCCTCACTGAGGGAACGGTCTCACACACACACACACTAACCCTCACTGGGCAACGGTCCCCCACACACACACACACACACACACACACACACACACACACACACACACACACACACACTAACCCTCACTGGGGAACGGTCCCACACACACACACACACACACACACACACACACACACACACACACACACACACACTGACCCTCAATGAGGGACAGTCCCACACGCACACACACACTGACCCTCACTGGGGACAGTCCCACACACACACTGACCCTCACTGGGGGACGGTCTCACACCCACTGACCCTCACTGGGGCAACGGACCCACACACACACACACACACACACACACACACACACACACACACACACTGACCCTCACTGGGGAACGGTCCCACACACACACACACACACACACACTAACCCTCACTGGGGAACGGTCCCACACACACACACACACACACACACACACACACACACACACACTAACCCTCACTGGGGAACGGTCCCACACACACACACACACACACACACACACACACACACACACACACTGACCCTCAATGAGGGACAGTCCCACACGCACACACACACTGACCCTCACTGGGGACAGTCCCACACACACACTGACCCTCACTGAGGGAACGGTGTCTCACACACACACACACACACACACACACACACACACAGACCCTCAATGGTAGACAGTCTCCCACACACACTGACCCTCACTGGGGGACGGTCTCACACCCACTGACCCTCACTGGGGCAACGGACCCACACACACACACACACACACACACACACACACACACACACACACAGACCCTCACTGGGGGACAGTCCCACACATACATACATATACACACACACACACACACACACACACACACACACACACACACACACACTCTGACCCTCAATGAGGGACAGTCCCACACACACACTGACCTTCACTGGGGGACAGTCACACACACACACACACACACACACACACACACTGACCCTCAATGAGGGACAGTTCCTCACACACACACACTGACCCTCACTGGGGACAGTCCCACACACACACACTGACCCTCACTGAGGGAACAGTCACACACACACACGCAGACCCTCGCTGGGAAACGGTCCCACACACACACTGACCCTCACTGCGGGACAGTCTCTCACACACACACACACACACACACACACTAACCCTCACTGGGGAACGGTCCCACACACACACTGACCCTCACTGAGGGACAGTCCCACACACACACATTGACCCTCACTGTGGGACGATCTCCCACACACACACACTGACCCATCACTGAGGAATGGTCACACACACACACACACACACACACACACACACACACACACACACACACACACACACTGACCCTTAATGAGGGACAGTCCCACACACACACTTACCCTCACTGAGGGAACAGTCAAAAAAACACACACAGACCCCTACTGGGGGCAGTCCCACACACACACACACACACACACACACACACACACACACACACACACACACACAGACACACAGACACACACACGCACACTGACCCATCACTAGGGAATGGTCACACACACACACACACACACACACACACACACACACTGACCCTCAATGAGGGACAGTCCCACACACACACTGACCTTCAATGAGGGACAGTCCCACACACACACACACTGACCTTCACTGGGGACAGTCCCACACACACACACTGACCCTCACTGAGGGAACAGTCACACACACACACTGACCCTCACTGAGGGACAACCTCCCACACACACACACTGACCCTCGCTGGGGAACGGTCCCACACACACACTGACCCTCACTGCGGGACAGTCTCACACACACACACTAACCCTCACTGGGGAACGGTCCCACACACACACACCGACCCTCACTGAGGGACGGTCTCACACACACACTGACCCTCACTGAGGGACAACCACCCACACACACACGGACCCTCACTGTGAGACGATCTCCCCCACACACACACTGACCCTCACTGGGGAACGGTCCCACACACACACACTGACCCTCACTGAGGGACAGTCTCACACACACACTGACCCTCACTGAGCGACAACCTCCCACACACACACACACGGACCCTCACTGTGGGACGATCTCCCACACACACACACTGACCCTCACTGGGGAACGGTCCCACACACACACTGACCCTCACTGCGGGACAGTCTCACACACACACACACACACACCCTCACAGAAGGACGATCTCCCACACACACTGACCCTCACTGTGGGACGGTCTCACACACACTGCCCTCACTGGGGGACAGTCCCACACACACACTCTGACCCTCACTGGGAGACGGTCTCACACACACACACTGACCATCACTGGAGGACAGTCCCACACACACACACACTGACCCTCACTGGGGAACGGTCCCACACACACACACACTGACCCTCACTGAGGGACAGTCCCATACACACACACACACACACACACACACTGACCCTCACTGGGGACATTCCCACACACACACTGACCCTCACTGAGGAAACAGTCACACACACACACTGACCCTCACTGAGGGAACGGTCACACACACACACACACACACACACACACACACACACACACTAACCCTCACTGGGGAACAGTCACACACACACACACTGACCCTCACTGAGGGACAACCTCCCACACACACACACTGACCCTCACTGTGGGACGATCTCCCACACACACACATTGACCCTCACTGGGGAACGGTCCCACACACACACTGACCCTCACTGCGGGACAGTCTCTCACACACATATACACACACACACACACACACACGCACACTCTGACCTTCACTGGGAGACAGACCCACACACACACTGACCCTCACTGGGGGACAGTCACACACACACACACACACACACACACACACACACACACACACACACATTCATACATACACACACACACACACATACTCTGACCCTCACAGAGGGACGATCTCCCACACACACACACACACACACACACAGACCCTCACTGGGGGATGGTCTCACACACACTGACCCTCACTGAGGGACAGTCCCACACACACACACACACAAGCCCTCACTGAGGGACAGTCCCATACACACACACACACACACACACACACACACACACAAACCCTCAATGAGGGACAGTCACACGCACGCACCTACACACACACACACACACACACACACAGACCCTCACTGAGGGACGATCTTCCACACACACACACTGACTCTCACCGTGGGACGATCTCCCACACACACACACACACACACACACACACACACACACACACACACACACACACACACTGACCCTCACAGAGGGACGATCTGCCACACACACTGACCCTCACTGGGGGACGGTCTCACACACACTGCCCTCACTGGGGGACAGTCCCACACACACACACTGACCCTCACTGAGGGACAGTCCCACACACACACTGACCCTCACTGAGGTCAGTCCCATACATACACACACACACACACACACACACACTAACCCTCAATGAGGGGCAGTCCCACACACACACTGACCCTCACTGGGGGATGGTCTCACACACACACTGACCCTCACTGGGGACAGTCCCACACACACACACTGACCCTCACTGAGGGAACAGTCACACACACACACTGACCCTCACTGAGGGAACAGTCACACACACACACTGACCCTCACTGAGGGACAACCTCCCACACACACACACTGACCCTCGCTGGGGAACGGTCCCACACACACACTGACCCTCACTGCGGGACAGTCTCACACACACACACTAACCCTCACTGGGGAACGGTCACACACACACACACACTAACCCTCACCGGGGAACGGTCCCACACACACACACTGACCCTCACTGGGGAACGGTCACACACACACACACACACACAGACACACACACGCACACTGACCCATCACTAGGGAATGGTCACACACACACACACACACACACTGACCCTCAATGAGGGACAGTCCCACACACACACTGACCTTCAATGAGGGACAGTCCCACACACACACACACTGACCTTCACTGGGGACAGTCCCACACACACACACTGACCCTCACTGAGGGAACAGTCACACACACACACTGACCCTCACTGAGGGACAACCTCCCACACACACACACTGACCCTCGCTGGGGAACGGTCCCACACACACACTGACCCTCACTGCGGGACAGTCTCACACACACACACTAACCCTCACTGGGGAACGGTCCCACACACACACACCGACCCTCACTGAGGGACGGTCTCACACACACACTGACCCTCACTGAGGGACAACCACCCACACACACACGGACCCTCACTGTGAGACGATCTCCCCCACACACACACTGACCCTCACTGGGGAACGGTCCCACACACACACACTGACCCTCACTGAGGGACAGTCTCACACACACACTGACCCTCA